>NW_009648876.1:7215409-7256620 GCF_000708025.1 Charadrius vociferus | reverse complement strand
ACCCGGGGCCCGCCTCCCCCGGGGGCGGCCTCCCGAGCCTAGGCGAGGTGAGGCTGAGTTGTGGTGCGACAAACTGCCAAAGAGCCAAAACCTGTCGTCTCCATCCTCCCCAGCTGTCATCGCCGGCCCGTTTGGGGTTTGCCGGCAGCCCGGTGGCAGCTTGTGCATCCCTGAAGGGAGGTGGTAGTTGTGTTTGCTAAACCAGTGAACACCTTCCTAAAAATGCTGTTGTTCCAGCGAGGGGGGGTGGTGGTTGGGGGGTGTGGGGGGTGTGTGTGAAGTGTCCTTGCGGCGGATTGCCAGCAGCCCCTGCCACCCCACCTCCCGTCACCAGCATCTCCTCTTTGATCACTCATTTATCCGAGCCCGGTTTTGAAGACAGGACGGTCCGGGGGTTGGGGGGTGTGGGGGGTGTGTGTGAAGTGTCCTTGCGGCGGATTGCCAGCAGCCCCTGCCACCCCACCTCCCGTCACCAGCATCTCCTCTTTGATCACTCATTTATCCGAGCCCGGTTTTGAAGACAGGACGGTCCGATCCCGCCCGGAGACCTCCTCCTGCTCGCAGTATACACAAGATGGCGTGCCGTTGAAAATGAACACGCTGAAGCCTCACTCCATCCCTTGCCCAGGGACAGACGTCCCTTGCCACGGTAGTACGGTCGGACTCACGGTGTTGGGAGCATCCCCCTAGCAGGAGAAATTAGAGAGCACCGGGAGAAAGGGAGAACCCGCACCTCTGGATCGAGGGGCTTTCCAGATGTGGCAAGAAAGATTTGAAGCCTTCATGCACCCACAGAACTTGCCCCACCTGCTCCAAACGCTCGGCCACTGGGCTGTGTAAGTGCTCTGATTATATTTGCTCGGCAAAGTCTTAATCATGTTTTACATTACTTTCCTTTCCCATTTTGTTCCATTTTCATGGTTGCACTGAATTTTGGATTAGATTATAGACCCTGCAGGCTAGAGATCACCCTTTGTTAGTACAAACCGCTGTAATTGGGACCCACGAGCCACGCTGCAGCACAGTTAGATCACTCCACTGCCTGCCTGCATGATTTTTCCCTAATGTTTGGGTTGACCTTTGCGACTGGGTCTTCCCAACTACATTTCTCACTGAATAACTGCTTCTCTGGTTACAGATCCACTGCTTTATGTTCTTCCTCCAAGCGATACATAAGTAGTTCTTTCAGTTTCCCCTTGTAACTAATGTTCCCATTAATGTTTCATTCGCATTTGTCACCAAAGCAGTCTGTGGTAGGCATGTCCAGCTCAGCTTCTGTCCTAAGGGGCACCTGAAGAACCCAGCGATGCCTTTTCCTACGTCGGAGTAGCAGGAGGTGAAGTTCCAGTTGGAAAGCAGGTGCACTGAATGCATTTGCTGGGACTCCAAACATTTTTCCAGTAAAAGCTATAGGCTGGCATTGCATTAGGGAGATTCCTCAGACCTCCAGTGTCCTGGGTCTGAGATGGCCCAGAGGTCATGGGAAGACGGGGTAGAGGTAGCTTAGAGTCTCCCCTCCCGAAGTCACAGAGGTGGAATCACTGCTCCACCTCCGCACCCGCTGCTCCTGCTGCACTTCTCAGCTCTGCCCTGTGATTTGGTGAGAGTTTGCATCTCCCCCATGCTCCACAGTGCCTTGTAGCCTTCTCCGTTTGCCTCCCGTTTATTATCAGTTCTGGGACCCAAAACTGCAGAACCCATCATTGCATCATTGGTCCTGCAGCACGTGCTGGCGCCCACGGATCTTTAACAAAAATGCCAGCAAAATTATCTTGGGACTGAAACTGTTGCAGCCACCTTGTGATTCGCTTGTCTCAATAACCATACTGTTTTCTCCAGGCTGCCCCTGCCCCAGGACTGGCTCCCAGTGCCCTGGTTCCCACTTGCAGGGTCATTATGGATTATTTCCCCTCCCTCCCTGCGTTCACAAGTGAGTTTAACCCCGGTGACTTGGCATTACACCTCTTCTGAGCAGCTTCTGAGCTTTCCGAGCTGTGACGTGTATTTGTCTCTTGCCTTCAGCTTTTACTCCTTCCAAAAATGTTATAATTAGAGAATTCAGATCATGTAGAAGGATATTTAACACTTTTGTGCATACATACTCACACACCTGAAACCCTGTGGAAATTTGCTGGATTTTTTTTTTTTTTTCCTTCTGACTTATTACATTCCGTTAGTCCCATCACGTAGCCGAGAGTGCAGCACTTAACCCACCTGAACAGCATACAACAGGGGAACTTTATTTAATGTCGAGGCTTTCCTAAGGAAGAAGCTGAAGGATGTCATTGCTCCTGACCATATGCTGCATTCCCCACAGTCTGATAAAATCAGGTTAGACCTGGTCAAACATATTGGCCACTTATGTATGAGAGTCATCCTTAGATGACCTTAGGTTAACCAAAGGGTTAATCCCAAGGTAAAGAGGAAATCAAACTTCTAGTGGAAAAAATGCAATAGCTGGTGAGCAGTGAGGACACGGGCACTCTCAGGGAACTGGTAGGGGTGAGAACAAGAGGACACAGCTCCTCCTTTTACATCCTCCGACCATTCCCTGCTTTCTGGTTGGGGCTGAATTGCTGGTGTGTTAGGGAACAGAAATGAGAGCAGTACGGCTCTCATTTTGGCAGAAACTTCCCATTTTGTGTGAAGGGACCTTTACCCTTGTCCATAATTCTGCTGCTACAATAAACCTGGGAGACCTGTTCAAACCTTATCAAAATTCAGCAATCGGGCTCAATGATGGCTGGATCAACTTCTTGAGGACCTTCCAAAGTGAGGACCTTCCAAAGTGAGGACAGGCTTCAGGTTCCTATAGATACCTTCCTCTGTTGGAGCAGAGAGCTCCTGATGCCTTCTGGAGGATGCTCCATTCGCTTGCCTGAGGGGCCCTGGAGCATGGCAGCTCCTGACCCAGGTCCTCCTCCATCCCAGCACCCACGTGCTGCCCGGGGAGTGTCATCTCGGGCTGCGAGGTAGGAATGCTGTTGGTCCCAGCCCCAGCTGCGTCTCCAGCAGCACCTGGAGGCCAGCGCTGCCTCCTTGCCTGACACCTGGGAGCCTGCGTGGATGCCGGAGAGGAGGTGTAATGTGGTCCCCGAATAAAACGTCGTTAAGCAAACGGGCAGCTGCATTTGATGTTTCTGAGCAGTCTTGGGGCATAAACAGCAAGAGGAATGTATGACAGCAATCCTGGCTGGGAGGGAGAAGGTCTCGGGTGAGGTCTGGTTCTCAGAGAAAAGCCTAAAAATTCTTCTGGGGGCTGAGGGGGCAGAAAGAAAAAGAGAAATGCCTTTGGCCACTTAATAAAAGAAAAAATAACCACAACTTTAAAAAATAAGAGTTAAAAATAAAATAGAAAAGAGCTATAAGCAAAGGATTAAAGAACATTTCTCTCCTTCATGTTTCCCCTCCCCACCACAAAAAAAAAATTTGTTGTGGTTGAGTTTTTTATATTTCAGAATTTCAAATAAAGTTGACTTTTAAATCTTCCCCCGACATCTGGTTTGTAATTAAAGGAGCAGTAAATAGGAGGGAGACAGAAGCCGCCTCAGAAGCCTGTCCTTGATACATGACTCTCCAGCAATATAGCTAGATGAGCGATACCACCCCCGGGCTCCGGCACTTACACAAACAAAATCCAGGCTGTTTTTGGTGGCAGCACAAGACATTTCATCCTCCCCCTAGAAGGAGGCTGCCAATTATCTTGCTGCGGTTGGGGATTTGGTGCTGGTGACAGACATTGAAGGAAATATCTGCGTTACGAGGATATGGATTGGCTAATATCACTGACCTTGCTGGTACCTTAATTGCGTTTTGTTTTACCTGAAGACAGTCTGCCTCGAGGGGGAAATGATGCTAACAGCTGCTGTGTTTTCTTCATTGCTCAAATATTAACAAAGAGCTTTCCATAAGCGAAGGTAGGAAACGCTGTGCTGTGAAGGTACTCGGGCTGGAGGGATTTGAAGGGATTTTAAGACACTATGAAAACATTCAGCCTTCCTCTTTTTTTGTAAATGAAGTGATGCTGTTGGTGTTGCCGCGCTGCCACGGCTAAGCCGATATTGGGAGGACAGTGATGCCGCGGCTCCCGTCCCTGCTCCGTAAGTGAGCAGACTTGGGAGGAACCTCAGCAGTGTCAGGGCCAAACCAGCGCTCCTGCGCATTGGCTCCTCCCCACCTCCATCTGCATTAGCCCGTCGCAGGGACACCAGGTCCTCTCCAGGGAGCAGCCCAACATTCCCAAACTCGTACAAGTCATCTGAGAGCCTCGATGGCACCATTATGACTTTTGTTATTTCATTCCAGATTTCAGCTGGATTTCAGCTCGTACCCCACAGGCTGAAGCCATTTGCCATGACAAATTTGCCTGTAATGGAGTTATTTATTGATCTCACCATGTCATAAATAGGAAGCGTTGGCTTCCTTCGGCATGAGATACACAGCAGTCTGTTTCCTACAAACATCATTATATGTTGTAATTCACTGAAAAAGATACTCCTTGTACAGAAAGGTCATGGTTATTAATTATATGAATAACAATAGTGGCTTTCAGCAAGGCCGGGTCCCAGCTGCGCTGCATGCAGATGTCCATGAAGATAGGTGGACAGTTCTGCATGGGAAGAGAGCAACAGCCGAAGAGACGAGAAGAGGACAGAGCAGCAGAATGGGAGAAATGAAGCTCCTGGGTTGTGCCTGTGCTGCACGCTGGGCTGGGAAGCTCCGTGCCTGCCTCCAGCAAAGTCCAGGCAGGACAGAGAAACCTGCAGTTTGCTTAATGTCCCCAAAGGGCGCCATCCAGGAGCCTTTTGGAGAGCAGGACCAAGTGAACCACAGCCACAAATACTTTGTTACGGCCACACTTCATCCTGCTCTTGTGCTGGTGCTCAAACACATCTGATCCTGTGGGACTCAGTGCAGGGAGCCAAGCCCTCAGGAAAATATTTACCACCTTCTTCTTTTCTGCCCCCCCAAATTTTTTCATGCTCCTTTGCCAAGGCCACCTTCCTCCATAAAATTCCTCTGGCTCAGGCAGGCAACGAGCAATTCCCCAGGGCTGTTGTATGTCCAAGACCTTTCTCACATCGCCACTCCACGGTACCCTGTCTACTTGTCCCTCCGTTTTCTTCAGGTCCCACCGAATTCCCGGTTCCCTCTCCTGCCCGAGCTGCAGGTAGCTCCTGCTAGAAGGATGTCATTGCAGCTTTGCTTGCCTGTGCGATGGAATGGCAGGCACTGAGGAATAAGATGGGGGTATGTCCTGGCCACTGCAAAGCCGTTGGCAGTGTAGAAGCCATCATCTCCAGCAACAGTTGCAAAGGGGCAGATGGAGCACCGGGAGGTGGTGATAAGGAAAACCAGTGACAGGGAATGGGAGGAAGAGAGCAAACCAACGCAGAAAGCTGGCTAGAAACAAAGGGACAGAGCAGCACCCTAAAGGAACAAGCAGGAAAACTGCATTACAATGAAATAAGCCACATCTCAGCTGGGTGCCTGCATCTCACGAAAGAAACAAGGAGGGTGACAGCTCACAGAAGGAAAAGACGCTTCATCTCCATGCAGGGAATACGATGAAGAAAGGCAAAGGAGATGCAGCACCCAGCCAGAGACCTGCTGCTCCTTTTAGAAAGCACATCTCCAGCTTCTGAGATCAGTCATCCATCCATCTCCAAAGTGAGACCTGGCAAACGCCCATCGTGCCCAAAGCTTCAGAGGGGCAAGGCTGCAGTGCTGGCTCTCCGAGGTGTGTCAGCCTGGAGGTTCTGCCCATCTGTGGTGGGTCAACACCCATGGGCAACCCATGGGGGCAACAAGAAAACGTTCTGCAGGCTGACAAGGTCGGTAAAGGGAGAATGTGGCAGTGCCTCAGGGTGGTCCACAGCCAAAGCTCCTCTTCAGCCACACTCTCCTCCCTGGGAGCCGGCGCCTGCCGCAGAGGGCCAGGGCAGCAGTGGCTGGAGGGTGTCCCCAGCAGAGCCCGAGGGGAAGAGCAGCACCAAGCCAAAATCATTACCTTTTTCCAGACCGAAAAAATCGAGCATGAACCTCATTGGTTTGAAAATATTTTTTCCAGTTAGGACTTAGCACTGTTTACTCCAAAGGCGGACAAAACACAGGGGACTCACAGCCAGCATCAGGCACTAAGTACTGCAAATAAGTGATCCCTAGCAGTCGCTGTACAGGATTCTCCAAATACATCTGTTTTGCTTCTTTTGTGACATTTGATTAAGATCTCGCTATCCCCACTATTAATTAAAGTGCTCGGAGGCAAGGCCCAAATTTCACTTCCCCTCCCAAGTTCACCGGCTCCATCCTCCTCCTCCTCCTCCTCCAAATATGTTTTGCTATAAATTACTGGCACTGTTTCTGTTGATAGTCAACATAATCAAACATTTGTAAGCATGCTGTCTCTTCAATCTGTTCAGTTGATGCACTTTACCTGATCTTTCATTAAAGTAATCAAAACACTTGCTGTGCCGCGTCTAATGAATGTTGCATGTATGATTAAGTACTTTCATTCATATTGCAAGTTTGATTTAATGTAATCTGCCTTTCAGACAGCCATTAGCCTAGCTCCTGCGTGAATTCGATTAATTGGCTGAATTCTTCCAGATGTCCATTAAGTATTACAGGAATTTCTATGTAAAAACAGCAGGGACCGTCTAGCGGAGGAGCAAACAATGATATGTTATATTGCTGCCATGACTTACAAAAAGCTGGATTCATTTTCATTAATAAAACATCTGTACTCCTGCACAGCTATGCATCAAGATGCATTTATTTTATATGTTTATTTCTCTTATGACTATAAATAGACAGTTAAACAGAAGCACAGTATGTTCAGTTGGAAGATACACAAGCAGAACTGTATGAGAAATTAAAATAACAATAAAGAATAGCGGAGTTAGGACTTAAAATAAGCATTGGGCATTGTAGCAAACAAGGCGGTGACTCCTACAGTTGCGTGGTGTTTCTTAGCATAGAGGCATTTGTCCTTAGACAGTTATGAATCTGCAAAACAGTTGGCTCTTGGCTTGAACTCTCCTGGGCCCGGTTTATGTTTACAAGGCTCATCGCACCTTTAAGTGGGAGCAAAAAATGCAGTTCGGCATTTTTAAATGATACGAGGTAAAGAGGAAAAATGCCATGAAAATAAATAAGTCTGATAAAGTTTTTCTTCATTCTCAAAATGAGGATTTTCTTTTCTTTTTTTTTTAAAAGTTGCCCTTGGGAAGGGATTGCTTTTTCCTCAAAAACAAAGACCAGAAGCCAGTTTGGGTTTCAGTGCCTGCTGTACCCAGCCCGATCAGGGGATGGTGGTGTTTTGGGGAGCGGGAAGGATGCCTCCACATGCGAATGTATCTCCCTTAACTTTCCACTGACATCCTTAGACCTGAGAGTACCTTTCAAAGGACCATGTGAGATCTCAGGTCCTCCTTACCCCTTTCATCCCCACTCGTACCCACCACCAGTACCCTTCTCCTCCCTGGGGAATGAGCCCATGGGGCAGCCTGGAGAAGCCTGACAGGGGTTTGGCACTGACCCCGCAGCTCTGAACTCAGCACAGCGTCGTTTTCCCCAGTGTGCTGCACATCTCCTCAAAGTCGTGGAGCTGTAGGGCTGTACCTGACACTACGTCTATAGCACTGGGCTGGGCTGAGTCAGAGGCTGAGGAAAGGAGCGGAGCCGCAGCAGTTCAGCGGCGTTCCAGCTCTTCCCGGCGATGCTCGAGCAGGCGGCTCCGTCTCCCCAGGGCACCGCTCACACTGGGGAACAGCCAAATCCAGCTCTTCCCTCCCCTCCCCAGCTCGGTCTTTCCCGACTGCTGCTCAGCCTTAAATGTGTGTTTGGTCCCTGATGTACCACCGCCACGTGGGGGGAAATTGTTGCCACTTTCCATCATGTCAGGATTTTACTGACCCCCCTGTTCCAAATTAGCAGGAGCTGGTACAAGCCAGTTCATTTTCAAAAGCTGTTTAATAGATGTTCGACTTACAGGAGACATCTGAAATAATATTGTTTGGAAAAACTCAGGCTGTACAACCAAAGGAGCTGGGATTTGCTAAACTGTAATTCCTGTTTTCTTCCAACAGAGTCACAACAGTGCCTAACAGCTTGCTTGCTTATTTACATGTTCCCTTTTGGTTTCACTTCTTTCTTTATTTCTTGTTTTCATTGCTGTGTTCTCTATTATCCCCCTATAGCAAATGTACCCATAAAAATCCTGTATTATTATTTAATTGTATTATCTTATATTATCGATATTGTCTGTGTTCCGCTGTCAAAAACACTTTAAGACAAATTTTCTACCACAGTTGTGCTGTTATGAGGTTACCCACATAACCTCATAAAAGTATGGCCCTGTCACACCTCAATCTTTACCCTAACCCACTGCAGCGGTCTCATGCCAATGACAGGGGGAAGCAAAACAGTTGATTGACTCCCTTCATCTCGGTTAGAGAGGGATTTTCTCAGCGGGGAGAGCAGGGGGTTGGCTGGAGAAGGGGAGCGTAGGTGGGAGCGGGGGGCGAGGAGGAGGTGAGAGAGGCGTTCCTCGGGGCGCAGCAGCGTCGGGAGAAACCCTTCGCTGCTTCGAAACGCGTCAGGAATCTGACTCTCAACACAACAAGAAACGGTTCCTCGGTTTTTGCACGGAATAAAATGGGGTAAATATCGTGTATAGGTGACCAATCTAAAAATGAAATGTAGCAAAGCAAACCGAGCCTTTGCTAGTTTCCAGCGCTGTGTGTTTTTCAAGGCAAATGTGGACAAGTCACATCTTCTTTTGAAGCCCAAGAGGCTGAAAAATTAAATCAGGGGGCTTTGCTATTGATGTTTTTCTAATACAAATGTTTTGAAATCCCTGCCTTTCATGTGTCTCTTACAAATAAGCAGAAATGTGTGATGAATCATCTTCGCTTTTAATTCCTTTAATAGATTCTTATCTCACCCACTAACGTCTAAACAATTTTTGTTTCTGTAACAATCCCTTCCTCAGTGGTAAATATTGCTCTCAGACAACATCTTTTTTGGAGGTTCATTATGTTCATTCTGTGGCTGAGACTCATTATACTCAGTTATTTATTTAAAAGAACAAAATGACAGCAAATGCCTGCATTTATCATGTCTCCCTTTACACATTTATAAAACATATTTCAGCGAGAAGGCCCTGCTGCTCTCACAGGTTTGAAATAAACAGCTGGCCTTCCTGCCTAGCCATCGCTCCCCGAGAAAGGAAGACTTAAAGGCGATGGTGGAGTCTAACCTCACTTGCTAAATGAGACTCCACTGACGCTAATGGGAGATTTGGCAAAGACAGGAAAATAATTTATGAACTATTTGAATTTTTTCAACTACAAAATAATAATAACAAAAAAAACCCCCAACCTTGGGAATGATTGTGAAGAAAGAAACAAGTGAAAATGCCACTATAAGGCATGGTGAAATTATATATGTGGAACCAGCCCAAGAAATAATTTGGATGCCAAAGGACAGGTTTGAATCTTCCTGAACTACCAAAGTGCCACCCGTCTCACTGAAGAGCTTTTCACAGGAAAAAATCCCCAGCCCTTTAAACTAACATTTCACTAATCCAACATTCATGGAGCAGCTTCTGTTCCTGTTATTCCCGTCTCCTAAACCAAACCCTGTGTCTTACAGTGGCACCCACTTCTGTTCACACCGAACTACATCTGGCCCTGAAAAGAGAGGTGCTAACTGGTCCACGGTCATAGCAAAAGGTTATCGAGATACCTGTATAGATTATAATCAGCATAATTATAAAAACAGAGAGCAGCTTGGCCTCAGGGAGCTGTAAAATACATTTTTAACTAGGCCATTGATACAATAGAGACAAGATGAAAAACAAGAGAGGAGGGCAGAGGTTTGGCTGTGTGGCCATTCTGGGAACTAGCTGAAAAACAAGAACAAAGCTATTCAGAGCAGGTTGTTAAAGAAAAAAATATATATCTAAACCGAGTCTAAAAGATAGGAAATAGAAATATGACACGGTAGCTTACAAAGCAGAGGTCAAAAAGACATCTGTAATTAATGATGAAAAGATAAAGAACCAAGCACTTAATTTCAAAGAAATAGTCGGGGAAGGCATAATGGTACTGTGAGCAGGAAAAAAGGTTTTACAGAAGTAAATGAAAATGAATAAGATCTCAATAGGGGAAAAATGGATAATTGAAAAAGTAGAAGAACTGTAAATTGCTGTAGAAATTCACCTGGAACATAAATCAGTTATTTAGGACTGAGGGTGAAATACAGTTTTGAATGGATCCATTTTTTCAAATGGACCTCCAGGCACACACCGCCAATTTTGCTCTGATATTGTTCCACATCCAGTTTTTGTGCATGGAAAATACAGGTGAAAATGTCTACTGTGTTTGGAAGTTTAAGACTACTTTATGAAATGCAGACCAATGGATTTTACTTCTCTTTCATCAAGAGATGCCTGCTAGAAGGAAAGGGATAGGAAGCACAAGTCCAGAAAAACGCAGAATAGCAGGTGTTTTGAAACAGCAGATCCAAGCCAGTTAGCATCTTCCTGTGTTTTCTTTTTTGTTTTCTGAGCTTCAGCTTCAGATAAGCAAAATTAGATAATGCGGAATGTAAAACAGTACCAGACAGCCTAGACCCATGCAGACTCAGTGATTCTCCAGAGTGGTAACAAAAGGAGTACACCTCAAGGAAAAAAAAAAAAAAAAAATAAAAAAAAAAAGATGAGGAAGAGTGAATCATTTATATTACAGAATTGTTTCAGTTTATTTCCCAGTTAAGCCCCTTTTACTTTTCTCCAAGAACTGTATGAGAAGATTCCTTTACAAAACCCCATGGTTGTATTATGCAGCATCTGAAGCAGGTCACATTTTTCAGAATAACAACCCCTAACCTTCCCCTATTCTTGGTTGAGTGCCCTGCCGCTGGGAAGCAGATCCCTGGTATGCAGGATGGCAGAGCCCTGCACAGAGGCACAAACGGCAGTGGAAAATTTATCTGCTCTTCGGAAGAAGCTGCCGCACCGGAGGTTTGATGTATTATGTAGTAATGCACAAGTCTTTTCACCAGCCAGCGACTGCTCCAGCCCTATCAGAAGGATTAATAACCACATCACCCCCATACTGCAGAGCCAGCTCAGACGCTGTCATTCCCAGGGGCTGGACCGCAACACTGAACTGTCACATGAAGAAGTAATCTGAGGTGCCGTGGACTGTAAAATATAGCGAGGCTCTTCTGGGAGAAGGTTGGTGACAGATACACCCAGTACAGCCGCGGGTCTCAGGCAGTGAAGGAGAATGTACATGGTAGCTGGTCCGTGTAAAGGTGACCTGGTTTAGCAGAAAAGACATGGTGCCATCTCTCAATTACTGGGTTTTTTTCCACAGTAGCACATCTGTGTGTAGATACAGGAAAAGGAAGAGAGTCCATGATATTCTGCATGTCAACGGGACTTGGCAAAACTAAGAGTCTGCCGTCTCCAGAAATCAAGGAGAAGAAATCCTAACAGCTGTAAGTGTTGAGTGAATGCATAAAGCCCTTAAACACCATAAGTCACCCTGGGTGTACCCCACTCTGGACGCTGAGCCATAATCCTCAAGCGCCCAGTGCTCGCAGAGGCTTAATCCCTTTCAACAACGGGATGAGCTGGGAGCTGCATCCTTTAAGGATTTACATAACACCCCAGTGCACATGTTTTTCAGGAGGATCAGAGTTGCTTAGTATGTCCTGAATTCACATTTTTACAGCCATTCTGTTTATATCCATGTCTCTGTCCTCAGTGGAAAAAACGGAGTTACCGACATTGCCCTCAGCCCACCAGCACAGCAGGTTCTGATCTTCACAGCTGGCTCAGCTCGGCAGAAAGTGCGTCTGCACCCCATGTCCTGGGTGCAACCATTGCCCCGACACACACCGCATCTCCTCGTGGCCACCTCCCTGTGACCCCACCAAACGCACGTGGATTTTGTCTCCTCTAAAGAGATCGCAGCGGGAATGTGTAAGAGGATTCTTGAGTTGGAGGCAGGTGCCTGGGGGAGGGCAATGGCTAACCAGTATCTCTCCTGAAAAGCGAGCGAAGGGATACCCGTGTGAGCCAGGGACGCAATCTTATTTAACTTTGCCTTGTCCTTTCTTGGCCTTTTTATGTGCAATTCATCTGTTGTACTCTTACCTTCATGTGGTTACCTCCACCACAGAGCTCCATGGTTGTGCTCCATTGCTGCAGCACTGCAATAAGCCATATTTTAATTGGGTCAGTGTGGATACAGCATCCAGTGGAATGAAGATTGATTTGAACCTAAACTGTTTTCTGGGGAAGTTCTTAGTTCCTTTGAAAGGAGGAAGCAAGCCTGACATCAGCTTTCCTCACTTTAATTACTGTAAGTGTTTTGTTCATGCCAGCAATCTCCCATGGATGCAACAATCAATTCTCAGGACACGGACAGACGAACAACTAACACATCTGAACTGAAAAGAGAAGAGAAAAGAGGTATGAATAGAGAAAAAAAAAATCCTACAATGAAAATTAGCCCAACCTTTCATTGCCAGTGGATATCCCTGCATCTTCCTTTTCCCATCAACTATGTTTCCTCATTCTTCTCTTCCGTGCCCAAGTAGCTGCTTCATCTGCAAACTGGCACATTCACAGAGCTCCCCTGGCTCTTCTTCAGCAGCACATGGCACCTGTCTCTAGCTGCAAAGACCTTCTTTTATTTTGCCAGGGACAGATTCCAGCATTATTAACTGTGGGGTTTTCAACAGAAGGTTCAACCTCGCAAGACTTTTCCAGATCTACAGCAGCAACACCGGAAAGTACACACACATGCAGATCATCCCCTAACCCCTTGCTTGGGAGAACAGGGCTGTAACAAGAAAGTGAGGAAGAAACTTGGAAATGTAACGACATACAAATCGGAGTTGACACTATTAAAGTCTGTCCTAAAAATACAATTATTTTACATTGCCCATTTGTTTTTACAATGTGCATTATAATCCTATTCCTTATATCGCAGCATACAAAACCCTGTAAGGATTACAGAAATTAAACGGTGGCTTGTTCTCTTTCCTTGCCTGCTTCGGTTACTGTTTAAGCAATTAGCTCTACTTCTGTGAGGGATGCTGAAAATACAAATTTGGCACTTGCATGCTGAATACCTGATGCTACAATGATCAGAGTTCCCTAAATCTGTCACCAGAGGCATTGCATAAAACCAATTCAACCAGCAAAGAAAGAGTGCAGGTACATGCTTAACAGCTAGACCCGGACAGTTACTGATTTTATGCAAACCTAGTAAATGGGGTAGAGTCAAAATTCAGCATTATTGTAATCTTACAGAAAACCACAAAATATTCTCATCTCATTTAACTGCTGCCTCAGCTGAACCACTGTCTGTGCTTGGGGATGTGTTTATACTAGAAAAGTGGTATTTATTTTCCATCCCTTCTCCGGTTATAAGTTTCACCAGAGAGTCACTGAAACCATGCACCGGCCAAGTACCTGCTACTGGACCACACTTCAGAACAGGCAAGACCTGAGAAGGTCAAAAGGCCCAGCACTTCCATGCCCTTCTCCTGGCCACAGAGAAGGTATAGACTTAGTCGGTCAGAGAACAAGTGCCTTCCAACCCCGTTCCACCTTCAGCCTCGCTGCTGCGAGTCAATGGGCCCAAGGGGGTCTCCTCTAAGTGCTTTACCTCAGCAGCTCAAACACATGTCTTGTTCTTTGCTCAAGGCCTTTGGTGCACTTAAAATTGAGGAAAAATCCTCCACAGATATTTTTGTAGAGGAAAAAGGGGCAGAGCGTTGGTTTGCTCAAGATAACCAGAGTGAGAGCCAGAGCCAGACCAGAGGTCTTTCAACACCAGACCTGCACAGCACCCTCTGTGCGTGGTGTCCAAGGGGGTATTGCTGGCCTCCACCCCAGTCCCCCGGCTCTTCAGGACAACAAGCCACCCATGGAGCACAGAGGGAGGTAAAAATGGAAGAATTGAATGAATATTCATGTCTCAGCTTCAGGAAGGTTGGGGGTATCCTCAGACCCCTTAAAAATACTGTGGCTAAAACATGCTTAGAGTAGACACCTGCTGGGGCACAGCCAGGGGGACACAAACAGAGATATGCAGAGCTCAGGACAGAAACACAGCCAGTAAATTAAAACAAAGATGAATATACGATGGGCCTGTTTATAATTTCAAATAGTGTCATAGAAAAAGAAACCCCAAAGAAGACAGATATTATTATGATAGTCCTCATCATTCCTCTCCCCCCCCACACCCCCCAAAAAATGGAAATATTGTCTGCCAATCAGTATCTTTCAGATTTTTTTTGGGGGGGAGTGAGGGAGGGGAAGTTCAGCAAACCAAAACACAAACAAATTCAAATTTAAACTTGGCTGGCGATCCAGTTTTATGTCCCATAATACTCTCCATCAACCTTACAGTCAAAAAATTGCTGATAAAATAAGAGCTGGTGGCATTGCTAGGAAGAATTTTGTGACAGGTGACTTCCTGCTAATAGCCCCTTACAGACAATGTTGTAGAAGAGAAAGAGGTGAAAAAACACCGCTATAAGCACTATGGCCATTTAATCCTTAACATGGGAATGTATTTCTGCTCTTTTTCCCTCCCTAGATTCGTTTTATGTTCCCATCAGAAGGTTAATTGTGTTAACAGGAGTTACGGCCACAGGGGAAAGATGTGATTGAATGCCGCGTGCAGTTTTAGCTGATAACCTCCGAGTGAGTGAAAGGGCACAAAAAGGGGTTGATCTCCTCTAAAGGGGTTGTCAGTCATTCAGGAAAAATGCAGCTGTGGGAGAAACAGCCTTATCTCCCGGGACACGAAGAAGAGAAGCTATCAAAATAATCTTGAAGCTACACTCGTCCCCGGCTCCATGCCTGTGCCTGTGGCTCTGACAGCGGAGTTAAATACGAATGACTGGCTTTTTTGTGTGTGTGAACAAGCAGACCCTGACTTTATGCACATTCTTGAAGACCGATTAGATTGCATGAAAATGTGTAATTAACAGCAATAGACCCAAAATAATTATGCCTCTGGCATGGAGTCTTGACATCTTTTAGCTTGACAGCACAACTCCTATTTGCTGAATCGGGGACATCATTGTGTTCCAAGATTTTAGCTGAGACTAGCAGCGAAATCTTTCCCATGTATTTAAACTTAATCAAAAATGCCTGTTCTGCATAAAAAACAAGGACTTCCCTCTCTGTTGATCATTTTGGCCCATGTCTGAACTCATCCTACAAAATAACATAGGATTTATGGTAAGTAGCTTGGAGAAGAAGAGCTGGGTTTTTTTAAGATTAAATATTTCCATAAACTGCAGTTGATGAGAGTGGGTGTTTGTGGAAATGTCTGCACCCACAGAGAGAGGACAAAGGACCTAAGTGTATTTCAATGCTAAAATACAAGAAGTGACATTTGCAGCTGGTTTGTCTCAAAGGTGCACTGCAAACTCTAGAAACAGAAAGCCTTTTCCTCCCTTGCACTCCAGGACTACCTTAGAAATGTCTCGGGAGCACTCCAGAAATGGTTTTAGGTGTTGTTACCAGCTGCATTGCAGTTATCCTTCTCTACCTTGTCAATGGGGGGATGCTAAACCTTGAAAAACTGGCAGACTCTTCCTAATCTGTCTCTGCTTCTGCAGCCTTTACAATGAAGATCCCTTTCTCACGTGCAGAGCTAAAAATACAGATACTTGTCCAGTAATAGCCATAATATATCAATGCAGTCTTGCAAGAGAGAAACAAATAGATGGAAAAAACAAACGTTTAGACTTTTGCTTTAAAACACCCAAATATAAACCTGGTTTTCTTTTTCTCCAAAGCTTCTGAGTGCAAAAAAGTTCTGTAATATTAACATCAACAGTACAACTTGAACAAAACAACTAAAATGCTTATTGACTTGGTAGCAGGGAAAGCCAGTTTGAAATATTTGATCCTAACACCAGCTAAGCAAGTATGTGTAAAGTGTAAAGCCTGCACTTGTTGATTTCTGAGATAAAAATCAATAAAACTGTCCATAACCTATAACTCTTTGGTTTACCTCTCCATAGAGATCAAAAGAGAGTAATTAGATTTCTGCCTGACTAGCAGGGGTAGAAAACTGTTTCATTTTGGATCAAAACCTTCCCAGTGGATTACACCTTCTATCCACTGCCTATCAACACTTGGCAATTGCTTCTGTATTTGACTTTGACAGAACTACCAGAATGTTACTATCTAATTTTCAGTATAGTTGATACAGGGTTTTGAAGCTCTATTCCAATGTCAGCTTTTTAAATTAATTCTTCCCACTTCGTATTTTACATTTTTACTCTGCCTGGTGTTTTGTAACAGCCAGCCTTGCTAATGCGATAAATAATTAAAAAACAAAACGACAATACCCATCCAACCTCTAATTTACAACAAGCAAAAAAACCCTTAATCTATTATTGATGATCCAGCCTTTGGATTCAGATATCACTCAAAACAAGCAGTTGTCTGCCTCGGATTGTCTTTGCATTTCATATTCAAATGAGGTTGACGCTGTTGCATATATTTTCATCTGATGACATTTTAATATCACCAGATGCTATTGCCTGCCTAGGAGATAACTGCTTCAAATACAGCCTCCTTCCCCCTCTAAGCACAGTGATATTAAGGGACAGGCAGAAAGCAGGTCATGTTTTAAAATAACAGTTTTATAACACTCGCTACTATCACTGTATTCTCACATTTCAACAGTCCCAGAGCCTTTCTGTAATAATGGCTTTTTAAAGAGAAATGTCACTCTGCATTTTGATCTTCCTTAACTCAGCAGCTTTTTGAACAGGCTGAGAGCATGAAATATCAAATAACAAATAGCGCCCGCAACAACTTCACATGCTAGATAGAGATTAATCTATTGGAAAATATGTGACAGCTTAAGTTCAAGTTCCATGTAATGAGCTGTGTTGATGGACAGATGCAATAAATTCATGTCCTGATGCAGAGGACTTCATCAGATGAAGTCCAGATCACAGCCAGCCACCCGCAGCCTCCCAGCACCTCCTGTTCTACCCAGAGCGAGCATCTGGGGTGTTTTGCTTACTTACTTGCTTACAGGATCAACAAACTTTCCCATTCTTACAGCTCTGAGCTTTTTAAAAAATAAAAACTAACCTCATTTTTTAAAAGGAACTACAACTTGCAGTATTTGAACCTGGCCACAACACATATTTGTGCAAAAGTATTACATAAGATTTGAGCTTACCCGAAGTGTATGCATTTAGACTGAAGCTCCCTGTGAGCTGCAACATTTTTCACTGTATCTTGGACAGGATAAAGCACCCCGACCTCTAAAAAGGAATGTATGACTATTGGTTATTGTTTTGGCTACCTGTGGTTCCCCTGCCCTTTGCACAATGCCTGCGTAGAGACAGATGTGTGCAGTCTTGGAAGGCTCTATCTCTGTGGCACTATGTCCCGACACCAAAAAAATCTTCAAAAGGTGGCAGAAGGCAGGAGTTAAGGGGTGTATGTTCTGCCCCTCTTCTCCCAGTGACTACTACAGAGAAATCTATGAAAAGCTGTATGTAAACAGGATGGTTAAGGACAGTCCACCCAGGCTGCAGGACCACTCTCTTCTCTAGGAAGGGAATTGAGGAGACAGTCCAGGATACCCTGCTATTTTCCAAGGCTGCCATACCCTGGTCCTGGGCATACCCCAAGACCTTCCAGTTATGGATGATGAAATCCTCCCTTGCTTGATCGCAGCAGTCCAGAAGAGCAGGTGTCCCATTAGCGTTCATCAGACCAGAGCACAAGGCAGAGACCCCCAAGCTTCAGGCCACGGATCTACATTGCATGACAGCCCGGCATTGTACTGCACGAGCTCTCGTTCAGAAGCAAGACAGACATTTTCCTCCCTCTGAAAGGCATACAAGCTAGAGCGCAGAGACATGCCGACATGGATATACCACTACACTTCAGCTCATTCACACGGCCCCCGCTCAGGCAGAGGTTTTGGCACTGCACTCCCCAGTGTGGGGTTAATAGATCCAGGACAGCTTCAGCATCTCTACTTGGGGAGCTCTTTCCACTGGGACAGTTGTGGGTGTTTCCACAGGGACAGTTTGGATGTGTTTTCTCTGCCATGCCTGAAAGGGGGACAAATGTCAGTGCTCACCCCCAAAGGCAGAAAAAGGGCTACGCTCTGTGCTTGGTGATAATTGTGCTTAGCGTGCCCACAAGTAACATTGCCAAGCAGCAGGGAAACGTCTCTTTATCCAATCTTTATCCTTCATCAGTTTCCATTAAATCGTGCTCGCATGCATTAGTGTTAAAACAGAGGTGGTAAAGATTTTCTATGTTATATCCACTGAAGAGTTACATAGGAAGAAACAACTTTATGCCCAGGTCCACAGCACAATTTCCAAGTGACAAAGCTGGTTTACGATAGTCCCACCCTTAGTCGATGCAGTTTACTGGTTCCAACCATTGGACTGATAAAACTACTTACAGAAATGTGCCCTAAATCACATCAGTAAAAAACTGACATAGGTCCTAAAAAAATATATATTTTTTTAGAGTTGTTGCATTGCCTTAAGTAGTTGTATTGTCAGAATAGCTCAGATGGTTAAACTGAACGAGGAACTCTTCAGCTATGTTCATGGCTCAAGAAATCATTACACAAAACAAACCTGCATTTTGCTGAGATGTAGATGTGCCAGAAGGATCCATTCCTCAACTGCACCCAAAAAACAAGCCTCAATTCTGACCTTTTGGAGGACATCAAATAGACACCCAGGGATGAGGGAAAGACAAAGCATTTGTCCTCATGCTTAGTTTTAAGCAGCGGCTTACGTGCTTTGCTGAATTGGGACTAGTGACCTGTGAAATTATTTGTATTTTGTCCTATGAGAGGGACAATCATTTTATTAGGTAACCTTAGCACCTAAGGAGGACAGCTAAATTATAAGTGGCACCGTCTTAGCATGAAGCCATTGTTCACCTGACATCTCTGCAAAGGTGTTTGGGCACTTCATGTTCCCGCCATTGATTCTGATTTTCCCAGTGAGAGGGCTGTTCTGGTCTCCGTCACTGTCCCACTTTCTTCCCCCACCTCATTCTTTCTACTCTGGGAAGGAGGAAGCTTTCTGTCTTTATAAAAGTCACACCAGTCAAGAAGTACTTCCTTGACACATAACAGGCTGAAACATAACAGACTTTTGAAGAGTTAGCAATTGCACCTTGTTCTATGGCGCGCCTTGCTCTCCAGTCTCCCTTTGGACAGGGGGTGATTGTGTGATAGATACATACAGTTCCTTTGCCATGGGCACCTCGGGCTGTACAACTGTCCGTCCGCCTCAGCCTCGCAGGCATAGGAATTGCACACAAGCTATTGCCAGGCAGGCAGTGTTCTTAGACCTTTCTCTATAGATGCCAATTAGAAGATTAGCGTCTTTTCTCTCCCCCTCTTTGCTATTAAATAGTCACACAAAAGCTGAGCTGACAAATTGCTCTCTCTATGGCGTGGGACAAAGACAGACAATAGATCAACATCATTTACTATACTCAAATCCTATTAATCACAGATTAATGAGAACATGTCTGGGGGGGGAGAAATTACCAGAATGTGGGCATATTGGCTTGTTACTCATGTAACATCTGCTGTAGCTTTACCTTTAGTGTCATGTCATCTTTTATCACATTGAAATAATGTTTGCTCCAGAAACATAATTAAGATAATGGGTCTTTCCTTTAACAATTACTGAGGCACAGTAGGATTATATTTCTTAGCCATTTGGTTTTAAAAAAATCTCTCTTAACTACTTTCTGAATGTTTCTATTAGTCATTATGTGATTAACGAAGATGTATTTATAGGCTTCAATAGAAACTTATTATTATCTTTATTATTTATAATTTTATTCATTACTCCTCTGACAAATTACATGTGCAAAAGCAAAACTTTTCATTTTTAAGCTTAAAGAATTCTTTCTCTTTTGGGAATAACTATTACTAATTTTTCATCAATTCACATTACAACAGTATTGGAGCATGATGTTTGTTTTGACAAACATGCACTTTTCTAACTGTCTCCTTAAAATAATTCTATAGCTCAATTGCTTATCAATTTATTCCCCCATTATTTTTTTTCTGGCGTTGCCATTGGTAAGGAATATTGTTCAGGTTAGAAGCCTAGCATGTATATTGTCTCGGTGCGTTTAACTGCCTGCCTTGCCTTGGATCCCCTTTTTAAATTAATTCCTCAGTTTGCCTTTAAGACCTGAAATTTAAAGTTCTGGATTTTAGTAATTAGTAATTCTTCACAAGGCCTCCTAATGATGCTACCCTCAATATGGTGAAGCTGCACCACGGATAAATAGCAAAGCAATTACAGCTACAATCAGCCGACAAATAAAGAGGGACTCCAGGCTACACGTGGCACCGTGTGTTTTAAAAAATTAATTGGCCCTTGCTCTTGACGTCCCCAGCACTTACTGGTCTGCGCTGGAGAGCAGCGGTGATTACGGCGGGGACCGGCCCTGGATTAGCCGCCACCGCGGCGCTGTCATTACGCGGCGTTTCAGCACCGCGGGGAGGGACAGCTCCGCCGGGCGCGGCCTGGGGTTCCCGCCACGCCCACAGCCACGCCCACAGCCACGCCCACGGGCCCTCGCCCACAGGTGCCCGTTTGCCCTGGCAGGTAGCGGAGCCCTCCCCTGAGCCCCCAGCATCTCCCGGGGAGGCGAGGACAATCCGCAGGTAGGGTCACAGCCGCCATCACAGGGAGCAGGGGAATGCATGCGGTGGCCAATGGGACATGTTAAGGCCACTGCGTCTTAATTTCCAACCTTGCTGAGGACTTGGGCACTCCGGCTCAGCATTGCATGTAAGTGACTCTGCTCACTTGGGATCCGGAGACCTGCACCCACTTCTTAAGGTAGGCATGTGAGCTGTGTGTTTGGAAAAACCAAAGAAGGGATTCTGCGATTCTGTAATGTATTACACCATGTTTGAATGTATTACACCATGTTTTACACCCTCATACAACAGTTCAGCACGTTGACTCAAGGCGTAGGCAACCAGTCTCAATGCTTTTGTCTGTCCAAGCAGAGCCCCCCTTCCCCTTTCTAAGAGTGTCCCTTGCCATCTGATGACAGAGTTAGCTGTATTGGGGCACTCTCCACTCCTTCTGTAGAAATGAAGTCACTGTTCTTGAATTATTTAAATACTCGTGGAGAAGGGGGGAAGAGGGAGATCAACTTTGTTGCTTGGTGGCTGGGACAACCAGAGGAAAACCCAGCCATCTGTTTCAGTCCCTGCTCCAACAATGGCTCATACTTCTTCATCCAACAGTTGTTCTGTACAGTACCTTATAGCAGGGCTGCCTACAGGAATATTTTGCCCAGACCACAAGGAATCTAGCACAAAATTCCATATTTCTTCCTAATCTCCGAGGAAAGAAGTTTGGCACAGTGGCCTGGTTCTGCCTGAGATGACAGCACGCAGAGACAGAGATAGTGCACTGCATCTTCTTCACGAGGCCTCAGTGAGATCAATGGATCTCACTAAACTGGGAAATCCTACTTTTTAGCCCTTGGCTTGGGCAGTTAACTGGAAGCATGCACAGACATCTGAATCCTCCCAAACAGAGGGTCCGCTGCTGTCTCACCTACATCCCGCATGACTGATCTATTCATTCACCTACCGGATATAAGACCAGTGGTAAGGCTGCCAGAGTTCTTTGTATCTGGGAAAAGGGCGGGGTGGGGGGGGAAGCAATCAATTCCACTGGTATTAAATATGAAATCTGGCCTGAGGATTTCAGCACACTCCAAGTATGTGGTGGCAAATTCACCCTCCAGTGTGGGAGAGTACTGCTGAGGCCACAGGCTCTGACAGGGGAAAGCTTAGACATGCAGCCGCTATGCCCTGACAAGACCGAGGTCCTTCAAGGTATGGCCAGAAAGAAATCTTCAGGTATGTGGGGCTTTAATGCCCACAACAGAGGCACCTTCAAAGTAGGGAGACTTTGGGTAGCAGCTGCACAACAGGATTAGATTTGGATTTAGGCACCTCATTTCTGCCTAAATTCTGCATCCTTTCATGGCTTTGGTCTGTAAAATCAGGATACAGAGCCTTTCCAAGTGACTGTGAGGATAAAAGTATTCATGGTTTTGAGGTAATGGTGCTAAAATTCTGGTAATGGGGAGCCAGAGATAGCTGAGGGCTGCTTACTCACACTGTGCTTCCTTTCTCAATAACTAATAGCATGTCTAGGCTTTGATGTTGATGGGTAGGCAGAAGAGTGGTCTTGATTAAAAGCATTAATTTACCTCTCTCAGATAACAGATTCATACACACAGGTCTAAATCAGGAGTAACTCCATCGAAATAAACAGCCCTCCGGTAAAACAGGTGTAAAAGAGAAGAGAACCAGACCCTGCATCTAGCAGATATATGACAAGGTAAATGGGCGAACACAAGGAAAGTGAATTATTGTTATTATACGTGCACGTTACACTCGGTACCATTAAAATCTAATGCTACAAAGAAAATACCTTTCAAGCTTGCAAAGTATATGCAATAGGGGCTGTCAAGAACTCATCAGAACCTGTGAATGTTTCCTTTGTATATGTTGCCTTCTTTACAGCATTGATGTAAATCAGGACTACCTTCATCAGCAGAAAACTGGCAGGATAAAAAAAATCAAGTCTGTTAGCTCTAAGGAAATTAACTGAGACCCATTGACTCAAGAAAACCTTTAGAAAATTTGAATTACATCTTAAATGAACATTTAATTTCATAATTTGTCACCTTAGATAATAATGTTAAGAGATCTATGCTGGTACAAACCATTGTGTTAATTACAGTAAAAGCCATCAAATTAAATTCAATTTCTGGAATCAATAGCATTTCTCCAAGTACCATCCCTAATGACGGCCATACCTTTCATTTGGAGTTTTATTAATGCATGTGTTATATCTGTCACCTTCTTCAGTTGCAAGCAAACTCACTATATGTTAATTCACACCTGATAACAATCGTTTTTCTTGTACTTACCTTTTAAACCTGATGATAGGATGTGTCAACACCTATGGGGTTTTTTGTTTTGTTTGGGGACTGTGCAAGTTTTGTTCTTTTTATTTGAAATTTGCTGCTAAATGACAGTTTCCAGTGATTTTAATTATAAGAACGGACAATAAAAACGAAGAGCAAAAAACTTCACTCTCTTTGCTGCAGTCTTCACTGTAACCTCTAGACATGTTGGGAAGGAACAAAATCTGAGCAGATAATCTTTTAGAAGTTTTTATTTTAGAAATTTCTCTCCTCGCTTCAAGGGGAAGTTCTCTCATGCTTCTATACAGATAAACTATGCCAATAGTTATTTACCCACACTTCCCCCCTCCTCATAGTCTGCTTATGTTAAGTTTAGACCCAATACTCTAGAAAATTCCCCATCGCACCAGTCTTCCTGTTTATCGCATGTTTTCACGCTGTGTATCACAGTCAAAGCATCACCTCCTTCAATAGACACTCTGATGACAAACTGCCAGGACACGCGAAAGATTGCTGTGAGTGCATAACACCTCATGCTAATTTCCAGCACGTTTCATCTCCGCAGTCTTGCCCCCCTCTACCCACCACATCATCAATGAACTTTTCCAAAGCAACATAACCTTAATTACATTTTAACTTCATCACAGAGGGAAGCGCTACCTTCATTAACTGTTGGGAGGCAATTTTCAGGTCAAGTTGCAGGTGTGTTTTTTCATGGTGACTGTTTTTTTCCGGCAAGGCACAACTATGGCAATGTATTAGAAAAATACCTTCTTTTCCTTAGCTCTTTTTCTTAGCTCAGTTGTCCTTTAATAGATTATAAAACCAGTTAGGGTTCTGTTGTTTGGGGTTTTTTTAATAAAAAAGCACATTTCATGTGACAATAACTGACTCTAGGAAGATAAGGTCAAGATGTCCCTCCTCGAGTCACCAAATGTTAGCCACTGAAAAAACAGGTGTGTAATCTCAATCAGTTGGTTAAACGTCTTTCATACTGAGTGGAGAGGTAGAGACCCTCAGGGGCAAGTCACCATAGCCAAAAAAGACCTTCTGGACAGCTTTTTTGGTCTATCTATGGCCCAGCTGGGACCGCAGACAACTCAGGCATGACGAACCCACCTTTAATCTCTGTGTTTTGTTTCACATCATGGGTGTTCCAAAGAAAGCTTCCCTTAGTTTTTCTGCAGACCAAGAAGCCTGCACTGGCACGAGCAGCATTTGGCGTTTGTAACCCACCCCTGAACCCTAACCTCACCCTAAAGACCAGCAGTGCCACCAGT
This sequence comes from Charadrius vociferus, assembly GCF_000708025.1. Taxonomy (NCBI): domain Eukaryota; kingdom Metazoa; phylum Chordata; class Aves; order Charadriiformes; family Charadriidae; genus Charadrius; species Charadrius vociferus. The sequence goes on along the minus strand of NW_009648876.1, from coordinate 7,232,299 downwards.
GAGGGAGGACTCCCCAGGCAGAAGAGAGGGAGATAGGGAAAGCTGACAAACGTGACCCTGAAAGATAACAAAAAAAATGTTACTTTTGATGTGGGAAGGCAACTATTAAGGTAAGTAGAAATGTTACCAGACTCAAACAAGGAACTGAAAATACTATGAGAGATGACAGGAAGAAAGAACCTTAGTTCGCTCCTGAAAATTTGGGAGTTAAGGGAGCAGAATCCACTTTCAGGAGCCAAAGGTTGCCAGGACATCCGCCCATCAAGCTGGGAAGGTCCTGGGCAGAGGGGTTACCCATCGCTGCTTAACTTTGCAGCACTACACACCCCAAATAGTGCTCATCTCTCAGAAGACAGACCATCTTTGTATCGGTTGCTGTCAGCTCAGATTTATGAGGCTGTCAACATGACAAGCTACCTGTATACACATATCTGACCACAATGGGAGAATGATTATATCAAAATATCCGATTTTGCAAGAATGCCCTTTATATGTACTTGCATGTAAAGCGGTAGACAATGTTCCGGCTATCAGTACTGTCGCCATCAAAATACTTGCTCTCATGTTATTTTTATATTAAAGTACCTAACTGTAAATGACTGCATGGGCACCGCTATAAATAAGATACATCCTTCACAATATGTACTTATATATACTGCAAGTTAATCCTGTTTCCTGTGAAAAAAGAAATTTAGAATTGGGCCCTGAAGTAAAAATTTTGCTAGACAATAAGGAGCTGACAGCCACGCACAGCTTCAGCTGACCTGAGGTGGGGTGGGGACAAACATTTCTACAACTAAGCACCAGAAGCCCTCAGTCAGCACCCAGAAACGAGGAGCCCTCTGTGCCCTCTGTTGAAAAATGTGGTTTCACTGAAGACATCCAGCATCGCACCGGCATGCTCTCAGGGGCAGAGTCTCAAGGCACTCGGCAGCCATCCTCAGTGGTCACCAGGTCACCAGCTCCTGCGGGCAGGAGGAGGAGGTGGGACTCTGCAGGCTACCTTCTCCTCCACTCTGTGCCCCTCATTCGAGTCTAGTCACCCTCCACTCTGTGATCTGAACCAGGGAGCGACCCTGTGTTAAAAACAGAGTATTACCGTGTAAAGCAAGTCTATCTCCCAGTATACGCGAGGGCATCAGATTGGGAATTTTCAATGAGTTACAATCCTAAGATTACAAGCCCCCTTATTCTGAAATTTTCTTCCCTCTAAGTGCTTAAGTTTTTAATCTTAATGCCGTTAGTCTTATTTTTATTACTTTATTATCTGATTAGTTTTTTGCTTTCTGATACAACTAGAATCACTGCCAAAGACTCATTCACAAAAATCGTGGTGTTTTGTAACGCGTCACCAAAAAGGCAGCACAGAAACACATGTGTAGCTTTATAAATATAAATTATATATTTTATATTTTATAAAAATATTTTAATAAAAATATTCTGTTTGCTTGCTGAAAGCCCATCTAGCCTAGTATTCTGTCTCCCACAGTGGCCAAAAGCAGGTGTTTGGGAAAAATACAGGAACAGGAAAGCATAAAGTGATATTTCCTCTGAATACCCTCTCAACAGCCAGCAATCTTTGGCTCAGGCAATTCCTGAGTGGTGTCTTTGTATTTAATACATTTAATAGATTGGCTTTTCCATCCATTCACTTTTGAACTCTTGTAAACATTCAGCATCCCCAGGAGATTGTGAAAGACGGTGTAGGAAAGGGGATGCTCACCTGAGGAGAGGGGTGTCCAAGTCTTCAGGCCACACTCCAGGAAGAGCTTGTCTTTCCCATGATATAGCCACTGGATAGCCATGAGTAGGAACTGGAGCTCACACCACCTCTTCTATGTAAATGTTTTCTCAGCTGCTCTTTTTTCCACAACAAAAGAAATTTTGAAGGGTCTATACGAACAGCACCATGCCAAAGGTGAGGCGAGGGAGGCCCACCGGCCTGGGTGCTCCCAAGACATAGTGGGACGAAGGGATGCAGCCCAGATGTGTTAACCACTGACCTGGTGAGAAAAGACAGCAGAGGTTGTTTCCAAAGAAAGCACCAGCTGCTCCCAATGTACCAACCCCACTCCAGCAGAGCTCTGCAGGGCAAGGGGTTGAGGATCCTGGAGAACTTTGGGTCTGCACGAGGGCTGAAGCATCGGACTCTCAGCAGCTGAAGTCCTTTGCCACGTGAAAGTGTGGCATTCACAGACCTCAGGCTGGGGCCAGACAGATGCTGAGAGGCAGTTCTCATCGTCACAGCTTTGAACCAAAGTGTCTGAGTTCTCCCCGAGTCCCGTGATTGCATCCCTCCTAGAGCTGGATGCACGTCCGCGGGTCATTGCTCTGCTGTTCCCGATGCTGGTGCTTTGCCTAAGTAAAAGCTAATTAAGAACCTTTAAAGCTGTTCCTACAAGACTTAATATAATAACAATAATATTTAAAAGATATAACATTAACAAACACAAATTAATCCATAATATTTTTTTCACTATTAAAATTACTACTTCAACCCACTAATAACATTTTAAAGTACCCATAATAGCTTTTTAATTTTAAGAGCAATAATCAGAAGAACCACCTGCTTCCCCTACCAGATGTCAAGGAAAAAAACAATGTTTCCTTTCTCATGAGGAGACCCACGTAATCTATTCACATATTCATCTGCCCAAATCCATGAAGTATGCCACATACTCTCCCCAAGTCTGAGGTCATTCCGAAGGGGAAGAGGAGAACCAGCTATGAAGAAGGAGGCTCTGTGCTTAGGGGGCTTTACTAGGGAGAGCTTTTGACAGTCTTTGCAAAATGCCATATTCATGATGGGACATACACATAAAAATCAAAAAGAGGGTTTGCAATTCAGCAGCTTGTGGGTTCAGGAGCTTGAGCTGCACCAAGACACCAATGAGAAGAGCGCAGCCGCGCAGTAGCTTTGAGCAGCTGCTGCTGAGGGCAACTGAGAGAGAGCGAGACGGCAGGTTAGGAGGAAAGTACATGGAGGAAGCAAGGACAAGGGCAGTCCTGGAGAATCTAAGTGACATTGCCAGCATGAGGGTCCCAAGATGGTCAAATGTGGATCAGCAACAGGTAGCATTGCCTCAACCTCAGCCCTGCCCACAGTCTTGCTTGCCTCAGAAGAGACTGAGCAAGGGCAGAGAGGTTTACTCTGAAACACAGTGATACAATGGCCCAAGGCATTGATTTGACGCAAACAGACACAGAGACTGGGGCCTGTGGGTCCTGCACCTTGCTCCTCCCAAGACTTTGATTTGGTTAATGGTGCACAGGACAGGTTATGAACACCTGCATCGGGCTTTCTAGCACTCACAGCAGATAGGCAGCGAGGAGCCGGCGTGTAACGATGTTGGACCAGAGTAACTCCAAATTGCTCAGGAAGGTGGGGCATCAAGCCCCTCGTCTTTGGGCAGGACACTCTGCAGGCAGGGCTCCCCCACCTTTGGGCTCAAACCAGTGTGCTCCATACTGCGCCGAGTTCTTGCCACAAAGGATCTCTGCAATACACTCGTTGATGGCATTTACATCAAATGTAAGAGGAGCTGGAGGATTTAGCTACCTATTTCCAACTGCCTTGAGATGTGGGATATTTTTCAAAGGGTGTGAAAATCCCCTGACCCAGAACATCTCTAGAAAGCTTGAAGGCCCTGCAGGTACCTGTGGAGAAGGAGCTTACTGGAAGGTTTATATACTGGCTAGAGAACATCTTTGGTTGTTATTTGTGAAGTTTCTTGTCCGTACAAGGTATTTTACCTCAGTTCTGATTATGTTTAATGCTTTGTTCCATGGAGATTTAAGGCATGCGTATTTTCACCAAATCTCCTCAGTAGCTGCCTGTTGCTTGTAATACTAGATAACAGCAAATCAGCGAGAGAGTCACACAGCCTGACATGGACTTCCCCAAAGATGCATCAGGTGATCGGGGACAACATCGATTCTTCAGCATCCTAACTCGTCCAAACGCAGATTCCTGGAAACAGACTTTTCAGCTGTGCCAGGAATGCTGGGCCAAATTCCGGCAGACTTGGGCTGCGCCAAACAGTGCCATTATCGAACCCGAACGCAACAACTAACGACGAGTTCAGGTGTACGAGGAGAGCTCAAGCATACTCCATGAAGGCACACCTTGGGAGCCTAATGAAGCCTAGATTTTGGCTGTAAAGCCACTGCTGTCCGCCCGGAGCCACGCTGCCATCTCCGTGGATCGGTCCACTGAAGGGCAGATGAGTTTCAGGAGCTGTGAAACCCGGCCGTTCCGCCCCGTCGGGCAGCGCCAGCCCCTTGGTAGGGGACACTTCGTTTTTCTGCGGGGCTCAGGCGCCACTAGAGGGAAACACAGCACCATCCTCGGCACCTCCCCGTGGGACGCTGTCACAGGGCAGCGGCCAGCGCCGGCGACAGCCCACGGGCTCCCCCGCCACGGCTGCGGCTGCGGGGCGCAGGGCACCCTTCCTTCCTCTTCCCCTTCTCCTTCTCCTTCCCCTTCCCCTTCTCCTTCCCCTTCCCCTTCCCCCCTGCACCGACTGCGGGGGGAGCGGGACGGAGGGGAGGGAACGCACCGAACGTGCCATAGGAGCAAACGGGAAAGGGCGAGGGGACAAGTAAGGATAAAATGTAGTAGTAGTAGTAGTAGCAGCAGCAGCAGCAGTAGCAGAAGTAGCAGCAGTAGTAGCAGTAGTAATAACAAGAATATAACAAGAATAATAAGAAGAATTAGAAGAATTGCTTTTTAAAAATTAAAATTAAAATTAAAATCAAAGTCAAAGTCAAAATCAAAATAAATAAAGTCCTAATAACACTGAGGAGCGACTGCTGGGAGGGATGCTAAAGTTTCTGAGGGTACACGGGTGCTCCTTTCTCTCAGAGCAGTGGGCACAGCTCTTAATTTTAATTTAATTTTTAGTCAGAAACAGCTTCCTCCTGGTTCATTTCATCTTACCAGTACGGAAATCTCCCCTGCTGGCAGGAAACCTTTGACCCATTTAGATCCTAAAAAGATAGTACTGTTCTAAACAGCTACTGAATTGTTTGTCACCAACAAGATAGCTATCAACGGACAGAGCAATGACACAGAAGTTTATGACAATTATCATTATCATCATCATCATCATTGTAACATACTACACGTAGCTTGTGGAATAGACATTTCCTCTCCCAGAGTTTGTCTTTAAAGAAAACAATGTCCAGTTCTTTATCATATCCATAAATGATCTAGTAAAGGGATTGAAAAGCAAAATAGCAAAGGCTGCAGCTGATACAGAATTATTCAGAAAAAAAAAATTAAACTAGAGCTGAGAGGAAGTGCAGAAATATTTCATAATGTGATGTAGCAGAGCAATAAGAAGGCAGATTTTGCGTTAAATTCCACGTCATCAAATGCACTATACAGCAGCTGAGGGGAAAAATCTATTCATACATGTCACAGGCTTTAAACGAACTATTTTTACTAGAAAACGAGTCTCAGAGCCATGGTGGATACCTGAGATCAGGGTTCCATTGTGGGCAAACCAGCAGAAAGAATTATCAGAATTAATAAGAATAAATAGAGGCAAAAAAGCAGAAAACATTATTTTGTCTTTCTAGAAATCCTTTTTAAATACAGTTTGCACCCTGTATCAAAGATATAGCCAGAAAACAAAAGGTTCTGTAAAAGATGACCAGGTACGGAAAGGTTCCCATATGAGAAAAACCAAACCAGGTTAGAAGCAGGACTAGCTGAAGCTTGGAAAGGAAACAGCAGAGGGTGGTGACAGCTCAGTCACATCACAGGTGGCCTAAAAAGGGGAAGAACGAATCTCATTCCCCGTTTCACATAACAGAGCTATTCCTTTTGATCGATTAAAACGCCACCTAGGAGTTTTAAAACAAACACCAGAAAGTTTTGGTGGAGTTTTCTTTTCAGTGCATGTATAATTAAATCTCATTGTCGCAGGATATTGTGGAGACCAAGGACGTAGAGATGCCCACCAAGGGATTAGATAAATTCCTTGCAGCTAAATCCACAAGTAGCTGCTAAACACAGGTGCACAGGAAGCTCCTAAAGCTCTGAAGGCTGAATGCGCAGTCCAGGAGCAGGACCATTATACATATTTTTTCTTCCCTAGGAGTCTTCAGTTGGCCAGTGTCGGAGAGAGCGCTGGACTACGTGACCCAGCATGGAGTAGCCAAGTGAGAAAGCTGGATCTCAGCAAGGCTGTGATTTTCTGAAGTTCAAATGAAACTTAGGTTGGAGCTGGGAACTGGCTTCACACCTACAAAGCGTCATATCAGGGATACAGCAATCCGTAACTGTAGGGGCAGTTTCCCTGCACAACTGTGTGCCAGAGTTTCACTTGCTGGTCTGGAAATGAACCAGGCAATAAAAGCGATTAGCAGTGGAAAGACACTAGACAGCTGTAATTATCTAAATGTCTTCCTATTAACCATGTGAGAAACTAAATCCTCACAATCACATTCGTTAGTAAATGCTAACGACAAACTAACTGCATGAAGTTTCATTTGATTAGGTAGAAGAATTCTACTCCAATATGATTATGTTCCACAGAATGACCTAAAAAAAAAATAAAATAAATAAACACAGCCTGCCTCAGAGAGCCGATGAATGTTAATGCTAACGGGCAGGTGGAGAAGCCTGTCCTTGTGGTGCAAGGGCTGCTCCTGCTGCCCCCATGTGCTACCAACAGCATGGCCAGGTTCCCTCAGCTAATGGAAAATGTTCCCGGCTCCCTGGGGCAGCGGCTGCCCCTGCTGCCGGACCTGATGCCGATGCTGAGTGCAAGTGGGACCGAGCCAGTCCTGCTGCGGCACGTTGTGGTGATTCACGGCATATAAGCCCCACTGAGAAAACCCTGCAACGTCATAGCGAGAACAGAGAGCGGGCGGCGGGAGAAATTTGGCCTGTTGATGCCTGTGCTGTTTTTCACCCGAGGGAAGCAATGTGGTTCAATGCAGGGGGCACGGGCATGAGAGGCGTGAATGCAGCCAGACGGCCGCTGACCTCAGAGGCGCCGGGTTTTCGCCATCCCTGGCACCCCGTGTTACGAAAGTGCGTCACCGGTCCCTACGCCAGACATGCACGCTCCTTCCTGCGTTTGCAGAGCACGAGGAGAGCTAAACATAACGATTTGTACAGAGATGTGAAGATACCATGGCAGACATCCGTTTCCAGGGCAGGCTGCTTTCTCGGCACCTTTGCTGATTCCTTTCTTGAAACACCGATAAAAAAACAGCTTTCCTGAATTCATCTCCTCCAAGTTCCCACAGATATTAGGTAAGAAGAGCGGGTCTGTTGGCAGCAGGGATAGAGGAGCTCACTGCACCTTTGTGGGAAGACTGAGGGCAATTCCAGCACCAAGTTGAATCCTACTGGATCTATAATGTCCGTCATTTCTAGATACCCAGGTACTGTGGTGGCCAGCATGATGCCAATGTCCAGACACACCAAAACAACATCCATATATAATAAAACGGACCATGTATCACATTCCATTCAGAGCATGAAGCACTTCAGAGAAGACCTGTGTGCCTCCAGAGGCTGCATACCACAGTGATGAGGACACGAGGAGAGAGTAAAAGCCTGCGCCAGAGGGTCTGTTTCCAACATGAGTTACAGAGTGTGGTTTGTTCTTGGCTGAAACTGTAATGATCATTTTTACGCATGAGTTCCCTTCATACCCCTTTATTCTCAGGCAGATGATGCGGATTTCTGGTGCTTGTGTGATTTTGCCCAGTCGTCCAGTTTAGGAGATTCAGACCCCCATGAGACCCTTCAGGCAAGGAGGCAGAAAGGAGAACGTAGCCTCTCCTGAAAGGCCACACCACATTTCTGCGTGGGCACAAGTCCCTCCGAAGCCCATGAAAGCTGCCACCTGCTCAGTCAAAGGGCCCCAGGCATCATCTCACTGCTCTTTTTCTGCTCCCCAGCCTGACTGGTGGGCACTGCATGTGGTGTTGGCAGCCTGGGGACAACACGTGCATTGAAGCCACAGGACAGGCAGGTGCCCAAGCACCCAGCTACTCCACCGTCCTGTCACAATACTGCAGGTGAATTCTTTATACACAATCAAATAAATCAGAAGGTTATTAGATTTGAATTAGCATTTGCTAACACAATTGATTGTGTGGATTTAGTCATCTAAATGGTCAATGGTAGGACATTTGGATAATTATTACTGTTTAGTGATATTTCTTCAGCTAATTGTTTTTATTGAATGATTCACTTTGATGATGCAGCTGAAACTAGTGTGCAGCTGGGTTCCCGAGGACAGGCTTTTATCTGCCCAGTCCACCTCCCAGCGGCTCCATCCTTCCCGTAAGACAGTGCACTCGGGTCCCTCTGGACGGTCCTTAGGAAAGGAACCATTTGGGAACTGTTCCTGCCTCTGCTGGTGTATGCTTGATCATATGTGGGATGATTTCTCACAGCAGCTCACCCCAACAGGGTTAAAAAAAACTGAACTAAACTCAGCTGAAGTGGGGTTTTTCCAAACTGCGCTTGAGTGGGTGCCACCTGTGAGGGCAGCAGTACAACAGCCCACTTAAGCTGAGATATTTCCTCCTCCACCCTGAAAAGCACACCCCACCCCACGAGCAAAGACCCCGTTGATGCTGCCCTCCTACCCGCTCCTCCACAGAGGGGCTCAGCCCCACTGCCCCACTCCCCCAAACCCAGGCTGAGCCCCAGTCCCACAGCAGTGCCTGCATATGTGGAAAGGTTCATCCAATGGTCAAGCTCTGGGCATATCCCCACAGGTGTCCCTCACTACGTTGAGAGGGATACAGGTAAGGTTCTGCCCACATAGCACCATGCCAATGTAGAGAGCTCAGAGCTGATGTTAAATTTTTCCCACCTGGGGCTGTCTGGAAAAGCCCAAATGAGCAGACTGCTGCTCCAGCAGCAAGGTACTCATCCCTGCTTCCTTGTGATCAACAGCTTCCTCCAGGTACGAGGTCTCCTCAGACCACTGTTGTACTCCCCAGGATCAGTAGCATCAATGCAAAGTTTATCAGAGACCTCTAGATGAGGCAGCTGAGGGAAGGTACCAAGGGATATAGGAGTGTCACTAGGTCTCACAGTCATGCTGTGCCTTAAACTGGGTGATCTGGCTTGGTTTTAATTCTACTATATGTTGTTGTTTGAGGTCAGCTAAGCCAAACACATGGAAGGAGTCACAGAGACCGGCAGGTAGTTCCCAACCCAAAGGGGACCAGGGGGGAACTGCACCCCCAGCCTATGCAGCAGGGAGCTCTCATGTAGCCCCATGCAGGAGGGCTCAGCCTTCTCCATGGTCACGCAGCCTGGGTGACCTTGACGTGACAGGGACTTAACGCTGCTCGCTAGGAAGGGTGGGAGAGGGCATTTCATGTACACAATTCACAGATGCCCTTTTACTGTTCGCTACTCACTAGCTAATTGCTCACACGCATCCCAGAATTGTGGGGCCACATGGGCACACGGCTTTGCCAAGCAGTGCCAGGAGGCTGTCCCAGGCAGAGCTCAGAGCACAGAAGTGTCAGTGGGACAGCCAGATACCACCATGAGAGGAACAGCAGATAGGTGGGTGAGTGAGGACTCTGCTTAGAAGGGAAGATATGAATATAACACGATGGACAGGCTGTTGCTGTATATACATAGAGGGTGAGACACAAGGTAATGGTATGGCCACCTGAGCCCTGCAAGGGGTCGGGTTCCTGTAGGCTCCTGGGAGATGAAGGTACTTTGACTGCGATGTCTTCTGCCTCCCAGGCCTGCAGGGGCAAAGAACTGCCAGCTAGTGAGGACAGAGGAGGTAGCTGTGACAGCCACAGTGGGATGCTGGGCTTTGGGAGGCAGGAGATGCAGCCAAGGAAAGGGCTCGTGTCTGTGTATGCAGGCAGAAGAATTAAATAGCGTGACTGTCAAACACTTGCTTCAAAGGAGGACCGATACGGCTCCTCTGCAGTGCTCTGGGGAAAATCACCCCCTCCCATCTCACTTCCCTCAGCGGCTTTCCCACAAATGCGGTTCAGAGCCTCCATGAATCTTCCTGTCTCAAGCATGGCCCTAAGTCTGCATTGTCAGAGGTCAGGGTTTTCCCAAGCAAGTTGTATTTTTCCCTGCTCAGAAATTTGGTCTGGGAAGGACTCGAGGATTACTTTTTCCCCATTTGTCCAGGGTTCCCAGACATCTGGGGAAGGCAGGCACCGTCTGCCACCCAGACGTCACCACAGCTCACGCACAGGACAGGGAGTTCGCAGAAGAACTGAATTTACCGCCTGTGCACAAACCATCTGTCCAAGAAAGGCAGCAGCTTATCCCAGAGAGATATTTCTGTCTGGGAAACACCACAGCCATAAGTTAGTAAACAACGCCCACGAAATCTGAAGAAATCGGAGCCCTAAGAGGCATACGCTAAATGGGAAATCATCCCAGGAACGGATGCAGCCTTGGAGAGAGATAAATTTAAACTTTGTCCAGGCTGGAAAATTTGCGTGCCGTCTCCATCTGCTCCCTCTTCCTCCCCAACACAGCTACAGCAATAAATCACCGGCCTCAGCACCCTCTGAAAGACGCACTGATGCTTTCAGTTCCCCTTTACTACGTGCAGCTCGGGTAGCACAGGACCGGCAGAAACAGCCACCTCCTGACCCCCGGCCCAGGGGGCCAGAGGTGAAGCAGCCCTGTAGGGCAGCACTGCTCCTCCCCTGGCTCCCATAAGCGGTGGTGGCCCCAAACTGGCTGCCAGCCATCACCTGCCCCAGGAGAGGTCGTGCTTGGAGTAAGCGGTTGGCTGCACGAAAATAAACAGGAATACAAGACAGCAAGAGCTGTGCAAGGAAATGAGGATTTTATTACAACCTGGTCTGGAGAACCTGTGTCCTGGGAGCGCAGGCAAATATCCAGAACATGCAGAGCACAGGGTGTTTGGAAGAATTTGCATTTAACCTCCCTGAGCCTGCATTTGGCCCCTCTCAGTCTATAAACCAGAGCTCACCTAACACCCCTATAAATGCAGCTCAGCTCTTTGCTGTCCCTTGGAGCTCTTCTCCAAGCTTGCTCTCCTGCAGACAGTAACTGCTCAACCCCAGGCGCTGCAGCCCTGCTCTTACCCACAGCCCTTCCTATAGGTAAAGATGGGCTGGACCAGGACATGGCACCAGAAGCACATCCAGCCCTTAGCGATGCTATGTATGCTCCCTGCTGGCACACAACCTCTCCTGGGGCAGGTGATGGCTGGCAGCCAGTTTGGGGCCACCACCGCTTATGGGAGCCAGGGGAGGAGCAGTGCTGCCCTACAGGGCTGCTTCACCTCTGGCCCCCTGGGCCGGGGGTCAGGAGGTGGCTGTTTCTGCCGGTCCTGTGCTACCCGAGCTGCACGTAGTAAAGGGGAACTGAAAGCATCAGTGCGTCTTTCAGAGGGTGCTGAGGCCGGTGATTGATTGCTGTAGCTGTGTTGGGGAGGAAGAGGGAGCAGATGGAGACGGCACGCAAATTTTCCAGCCTGGACAAAGTTTAAATTTTTGTTTTTTTTTTTTTTTTTCTTTTCTCTCAGGGTTATGCTCTTAGTATTGTCTAGTATTTCCTGCTTCCTCCCCTGGCAGCTCCCCTGCGAGCTCAGACGCACAGCTACAGCGCTCAGTGCATCAGCCCCTGCGTTTGCCGCATCCGTCCCCAGGGAAATCCCTGGGCCCACATGCACTTCAGCTTCTAATTAACGCTTGCCGTGCGCCCGTCTGCTGCGGTGGGCTCCCACTGACTGCTCACAGAGGAGCAGCATACTGGCTTTTTACGTTTCTCCAGGATGATTTGCACCCACCGTCTGTCGGCACAAGGGTTGCGCGGGAGCACGAGGGGGCTCAGGGCAAACTGTGTGCTGGGACAGGTTGGCTCTCACTGCCCCTGCGCAGCCTCCCACTTGGGCAGCCCAGCATTACTCAGTGCAGGTCTTTGGTTTTGCTCCAAATATCATCTAGTACCATAGAGAAATTTGTGTCCAGATCCAGCTTGGAACTTCTGGATCCGTAATCACAACAGAAAGCAAAGAAAATCCCTCCCTGGCATGGCTCCGCTGGCTGCCCGCACTCACCCTCTGCCAGGCACAGCTCTCCCTCCTAAATTCTCCCCAGGTCGGTTTTCTGCACGGTCCCACCATGCCGCGCTCTCCACATTTGCAAGATTCCTCCTTGCTGGGAAGAACTAGAGACCGTAATATTACCAAATGTCACAGATGCCTGCAGGGGGAAAGTCCCTTTTTAATTATTAACATGCTCCCAGTTCATATTTTCCCTATCAGGTGCTTCCACTCTGCAACCACAGAGGGGGCTGTACTGATGGGGACCAACATTATTCATATCACTGAAAGGAAAGTTGTACAGTGAGCTCAAGAGACCTGCCTCTGCTTCTCTTCTCTTTGCCCAGCCCAAGTCTCTTCTTTCCTACCTGACACACGTGTGGCAGCATGCATTGCTGCATCAGGCAGCGAGCATCAGCTTAAAGCTTGGCGAGCAACGTGCTTTAACAAAACTTCCACGTGAGAAACAGGAATGACACCAGAGGACTTGCCTTCCAAGTAGTAGCCCAATTTCCAATGACTTGACCTATATTTACCCTTAAGGCATAACAATAAAAGCAGTTTAAATTGACATAGTACATCTCATCCCTAAAGATCCCCAGAAATGCAACCAATTGATATATAAACAGCCCACAGTTCACACAGAGAAATGCAGATCTTTCCAGGGATGCAATACATCAGTTTAAGAGATGCCAAAAATAAGCTGCAGTCTAAAAATAAAAGTAGAGACTAGTGTAGCCAGCCAGAAGTCTAGGACCATTAGACTCTGGCCAGAACACCCTAGTTAACTCCATTTCTCTATCTGTGGGACATGGGTAGGATTTTAAATGCCCTAATTTGGACCTTGACTTTACAGGCTAAAAATTACCCCCCACGCTCTTTGCTTGGATATTATATCAGCTCAAATAAGGCAGAGAAATGCTTCCTACTGCATCCACCACACTGCTTTTTGGAGTATCTGACTGTCCCGTAATAGGCTCTGATGAAAAAGTTTGAGGAGGCCACATGGCACGTGTAACACCATCCACCCTCATCTCAGCTGACAAAAATGGACTTTGCTTAACTTTCCTTCTTCTCATTTGGCCATTTTCTTAAAGCTTTCAAATGAGTAATAGTCATATTGTTACTATAAAGCAGGAGGGGAAAATGTTTTCCTTCTTTACTACTGGACTAATTGTTTGGAACTGCCTGGTTCTTATCTCTACAGCAGCTGTAAATGGGAGCCTGATGAGTTATGCAGATTTTAATTGCAAAATGCTATCAGAATGACAACGCTAAGTGTTCCCTGGATTCTGTCGCACTAACAAAGTCCATAGACTTTTGGAGCAATAAAACGGAGTCCTATTCCAAAGGGGTATCTGCATGTGAGAGTACACGTGCAGACAGCAGGTTTGCTTCACCGATTCGCTTTGCTTTGGGTTTGGTTTTAACAGCCTGGGCCAAGATCGTGCTGGATGTTGTGAACTACCTTTCCTGGTACGTTTACTGCAAGCCATGCATCGTCCTTGAGATTAAACAGGAGGAAACAGTTAATAGGTATCTGCAGCAGCAATCACAGAAGGATGAAGTTGAGGGACCAACTCTGGTAAATCAACAGCACCACAGCGACAGCACTAGACGGTTCTCATGATTAGTGTAGCAATCAGGAAATTACAGTTTAATGTGTTTGCTGGAGGAAGCAGCACGAGAATCTTTCATGTACTTTAAAAACTGATTAAAACCCTACTGCCCCTTTGCAGTATTCAGGCACGCGAGGCTGCTTCGCGGAGCCCTGCCAGCTGCTTTCTGCGAGGTAGAATAAAAACAAACATCTTGTCCTCACAGCCCCACAGCCCCCCCAACCAAGTGCTCAGGGCACCCAGCGCGGAGGAGGCTTTTGCAAAATCTAGCCCTTAGGTATCAGGTGCAAAACCACCTCTTGTCATCACAGCCTCTGACATTGTTAAAGTGACCTTTAGGTAGACCAAGGGGGTCTTGAAGTGCCCGCTGGACCAGGCAGCGCAGACTGCTAACATAGCCCCAAATACCAAAGAGCAGAGAACCCTAATCTCCTCTCAAGCTGATGAGCATAAAAAAGGCTCCTGTGAAAATAATACAGACATAGCAGAGGTATTAAACCAGGATGCGCAAGAGGACAAAGAGGGTTTAGTTTGGCACAAATGACTGCAGCATTCATGAAGTTTTGCTCCAGTTTCCACAGGGCTAACCCCCTGTCCCTGGATAGGTAGGGCTGCTCCGTCCCCTGGGGGCAAGTCTGAGCCTCCCAAAACTGCAACACCTGGGTGAGAGGCCACATAGGAAAACAGAGTTGTGATAGGCTCCACCCTACATCCAAAACCCATATATCCAAAAGCTGAGCTTGTTTCTTTCTATTCTTTTACTTTTGTGCACCATGTAGAAAATTGTATAGAAGAACTGCTAGAATGTGTCAATTTAAAAAAAAAAAAAAAAAAGGACAGTAACTCAGTAGCAAAAAAAGCAGCATCAATGACCTTCACCACTGCTTCAAAACCTTTGCTTTATACTGTCTTCCATATGCTGTCCCTTCAGGCAAATATTGTACAATGACCTTGTTAGCTGTGAGGAGGGATAGAGAAGACAGCAGCTTTATTTGTTTTAATGTTAACGAGGGTTCCGCTTGCCCCTGCATCTTTACTGCACCCCACCCCTGCTACTTTACATGTAGATCAGTGTTTAGGGCAGAACCCCTTCTCGATCCATGTTTTTGGCTGCCTAATACTCAGGGGTGCTGGCCCATGTCTGCCCCCCCGACACCCCACGCCGGGCAGCGGAGCGGCAACATCTCCCTGGGGCAGGAAGTAGGGTGGCCTCAGTGTGACTTTCCATCCAGAAAACATTTTCCATCTCCTTTCCGCCACCTACAACTGGCTGCAGTGCTGCCGAGTTAAAACACACACAAAATAAAAGCATCTCGCATGCCTCCAAAACGAGGTTTCTGCTGGCAAATGCTTGCTAAAAATAGCCCCGCGTTTGCCTTTGAGAGCAGCTGGAGGTCACTCAGAGAAGGAGGCAAAGAACTTGCTTTGCTGAACTTGGTTTCCAGACATCGCAGTGAGGATGGGGAGTTTTAAAGTTTAATTTCTGCGTGGTTCTAGCAAAACCCCAACCCAAGGCAGCATGGTCCTGGCTGGGCTTAATTTCCCTGCCAGTCAGAGCAGGAGTTTGCTTTCTAACTCCCATCCTCCCTTTTTTTTTTTGCAGGGAAGCAGGTAGGAGGAGATTAATTTGTTAGTTAAATTTCCCCTGCCAATTTACATTAAAAAGGGGAAACTGTTTCAAGAAGCTCACAAAACTTTCATAACCCTTAACCTATAAAAGAAAAGAGTTGTATGGCTTTTTTCTAAACCTGCCCAAAAGCACCAGTGGGTTCTCCCAGGCCAAGTGATGAATAACGAAAAAAAGCCCAGGAATGGCACAGCTGGGCTGAAAATCAGGAACATCTGCTCATAGAAAGTCAGGCATTCGCCCTCTCCTCTGGCTCCCCCTTTCATCTTCGGATTTTTCTTGTTCAAAGGGATGCCATCCCATGGGAAAATGACAAAAGGAAAAAAGCACAGACACTGTTACTCAGCGAGGCCAGCAATAGTTGCAAGAGAAGAAAAATTCTTCATGGGAATCCCCCACATCTGAGAAGTAGAAGCAAAAATTCACCAGGGAAAAATTCAGTGCTGTCAGCAGGCAATGCCTTTTATCCATGTGGGAGCCTGCATTTATCCAGTTTTCATTAGCCACGGATGGCATGACAGCAGTAAAGAGGAGCAGAGAAGAATCATTAGGAACGGCCAGAAAAAGTAAGAATAGTGGCAGATGTCATTTCTTCTTTAACAAAAAAAAAAAAAAAAGTTTGTTATCTAGATGTACTTTCTGAACGAGGCCTGTTTAGTCCTGGGCTGGAACTGGGTGTACGGGAGTGGTGCAGAATTCTCCTGTTTATTCCTGATCCCACTGCACTGAAAGAAAGTGAAAACTTCCACAGCAGAGAAGCGAAATCCTGTAAATGCTGAGGCAGCACCTGCACACCTGCGGGCATCGTGACAGTGTAACACCAGGCACATGCAAGACTACCTGACTCTCCCCAAAAAGCAATATCCACCCCCAAAAAAGAAACAGCAGAGCAGACATGCAGTGTGCTGATGCAGTTGCAGCCTCAGCATCGCTCTGGGTGGTGTTTGCTTCCCTGAACTTTCAGCATGACCTCGCTGCCCTGGGCTGGCTACAAAGCCTGTTCCTGCTCGTCAAAGGAGCGCTGGTTAATGACTCCTAAAGGGGGTCCATCTCACCAGCCCTCAAAATGATCCTCGCAGGGTCAGGCATCTGCCGTTGTGTGGATGAGGGCGGCGGAGGAGAGCTGTGGTGCCACCCTGCATCTCATGGGTGGCAGAGCTTTTCCGAGAGTGATGACCACCACTTCATACGCTTACAGACTGACCTTCTGGCCTCAGCCATTCCACAGCTCCTCGTATGGAAACAGCAAACTGGTGGAAAAGTCTGGGGGGTGGGGGGGGATGCGGGGTGCAACCAAGGCCGGCGGTACCCCAGCATGTGCGGGTGGTCCCCAGCATGCCAGGATCCCTGCAGGGGACCCTGGTGCAGAGAGCCCCGTGGTGTGCAAGGGGGACCCCGCAGTGTGCAAGGGGAAAGGGGCACCGGGAGCCCCCACGACCGGGCAAGGCAGGGAAAGCCCCCCGGGAAAGCCGGCAAAGGGGCAGTCGCCCGGGGCGCAGCAGGGAAGTACCGACGGGGACGCCGGGGAGGCGAGTACTTCCCCCTCGAAGTGGAAAAAAGCCAAGTCCCCTCCCGGGCCGACCCCTTCCCTCCC
>NW_009648876.1:7170636-7214424 GCF_000708025.1 Charadrius vociferus | reverse complement strand
CTCCGCGGCCCCCAAATCCGGGTAGGCCCCCGCCGCCCCCACGAAAGCCCTCTGGGGAAATTCCACCTCAAAAAAAGTCCTTTTTAAATTTATTTGTTTTTAATTGATGGATAGTAAATCAAAGCCCGCATTCAGGAAAGTCCCCAGCTGGCTCCAGCCAGCGTTAGTACAACGCTTCCTCTCCTCTGAGAGTGCCATTTAACGCCCGCATTTTTCAAATATGATGCAATGGGTTGCATCCCTTTTTATTGGGATGTTAATGATACCCTTCATATGGATTGACTGTTCGGTATCCGGAGAGGCCTAAGTTCATCACTTCCAGACTAAAGGGCAACTATGCAACATGTCAGGAAGCATAAAGAACTGAGTCTCTGGGATGCGGTGTTAATCGGGGGCATAAATTGCCAAGCGGTCGAGGGGTCGTGTTTGTCCAGACGTTGCTGCCAAGTTTGCGGTGTAGCTTACAGGCCTGCATTTTCTCTTCTGCCTGCAGACTCCTCTTCACCTGGCAGTGATCACTGATCAGCCTGAAATCACCGAGCACCTTTTGAAGGCCGGATGCGACCTGGAAATCAGGGACTTCCGAGGAAACACCCCCCTGCACATTGCCTGCCAGCAGGGTTCCCTCAGGAGCGTCAGCGTCCTCACGCAGTACTGCCAGCCGCACCACCTCCTCCCTGTCCTGCAGGCAGCCAACTACAACGGTACGGGCACGCTGCTGTACATCGATGTCGGTGTGGTGTACCAGGGGTAGAGTAGTTGTCCCCCAGAGCTCAAAGATCTCTGGAGAGGTGGAGAAGGATCATTATGCCCATTTGAGAGTTGAGAGCCCAAAGCACACGGCAGTGTCTGACTTCTTTAAAATGTCACTGTCTCGTAGGCCTCCTCACCGTTGCTTACTGCCTCTCATGGCTCTGACTTTTGTATTTTTAGGGAGTACTTTTGTAGTGCTCCTTTTTTTTTTTAGTTAAAATAAGTTGCAGTCAAACACTGGAATAAAGCCTCTTAAGAAATCTTTCCAAAATCCAGCCCTGTTATTCATACTTACTGGAAGCTGGAAAGCTATTCTGGAAAACATCCTTTTGCCATGGATGAATCGCAAACTTAAGATATCGTCCTGTCCTATCATCTTGACTTTAACTGAATGATCGGGCATTACGTTAGACTTACTCAAATTTTCCCTTAATTTGTGTTTTGCAGGACATACATGTCTCCATTTGGCATCTATTCAAGGATACCTGGCGATTGTTGAATACTTGCTGTCCTTGGGAGCAGACGTAAACGCTCAGGTATGTAATGTATACCATGAATTTAGCTGAGTGGGGTTGTGTAGTCATAAGAGTCAATAGGTCCAGCACCGGCTGTGGCTCTCCTAACATGCCAGACCTTGTGTTATTTTCACGCAGGAGCCATGCAATGGCAGAACGGCGCTACATCTGGCTGTTGACTTGCAGAATTCAGACCTGGTGTCGCTTCTGGTGAAACACGGGGCGGACGTGAACAAAGTGACCTACCAGGGCTATTCCCCCTATCAGCTCACGTGGGGAAGAGACAACTCCAGCATACAGGAACAGCTGAAGCAGCTGACCACAGCCGAGCTGCAGATGTTGCCAGAAAGTGAGGACGAGGAGAGCAGTGAATCGGAGCCTGAATTCACAGAGGATGAAGTAAGTGGCTATTTGTACCTTTTCAAGAGAAAGGGAAAATCCTGCCCTTTGTAGTTCTTTTTGTTGGTGCCGCTCTGATGACATGCTCCAGTGACCTCTTACCTATATAACAGACGGGTATAAATAGACCGTAAAGTAAGGTTACACTGTCAGCCATCAGCAAGATGACAGTTGGGGCAAGCATATAAATAGAATAAATTTAAGAATAAAATGTAAAAAATACACGAGAGAACAGAGGTTAATTTCACACAACAGGACGCTCTGAACATTTTCTATGGCTGACACCTACAGAACCTTGTGAGATAAAATTCAAGTTAATGGGTGGTTTTCTCCTCGCCAGCATTTGTTTTTCTAACATTCCCATTGCTGTGAAATGGCAAACATAACCATTTCAGTGTAGAAATTCTATACGCTGCTGAAGTCAGGGCATGCAGGATTTGGCAGTTATCCCAGAGTGGATACGATACTCCCAGTAAGAGCTTTGCATTAACAGCCTTTTGTTTTTTCTTCCAGCTTATATACGATGACTGCCTTATTGGAGGACGACAGCTGGCATTTTAAAGCAGAGCTTTTTGTGAAAAGAAGTGACTGTGTACATATGTATAGAAAAAAGACTGACTTTCTTCATTTAAAAAGAAAGTCGCAACGCGGAGGGAAAAACCAGGAGGGAAATACTACACTGCCCAGCGAGGAACATGTAATTGTAACAGGACGGTTCCAGGTCCTGGCCTGTGTTTAAATACAGCAGTGGGATGTGTAACATCAGTAGAGATCTGTGATTATTCACACCGCCTGATAAAGAGCCACATAGCCAATCTTCTCAACCCTGCGAAGGTAACAGACTGCGCATCCAACCTACTAGTTAATCTTGTGGCGTTAAGTACCACGAGGA
The DNA here is from genome assembly GCF_000708025.1 of Charadrius vociferus. Classification (NCBI taxonomy): domain Eukaryota; kingdom Metazoa; phylum Chordata; class Aves; order Charadriiformes; family Charadriidae; genus Charadrius; species Charadrius vociferus. The sequence goes on along the minus strand of NW_009648876.1, from coordinate 7,211,865 downwards.
ATGCGTGTCCTCTCGTGGCAAGGGCGGGCTTGTACCAACATCCCATCGTCTCGGAGACTCTGTGCTAATTTGTGTTGGGCTGGTGGTGCTCCCTGGCCTCACTGGCCCGACCTCAGCTGCTCTCGGTGGGGCGTCCCAAGCGGAGGAGGTGACTCCAAGGGACTCCAGACCAAGGGACTGGTGACCTCCTGGCTGTTAAGAGAAAGTAGCAATGATGTTAACTGTGGGCATTGGAAACAGTGTGTTTCACACCATGTGTGTCATAATTGCTACACTTTTTAGCAATTGTATATTGTGTAAATACTGTACATTTTTTGTTTATAATTATTTTGGTACATGTGAGCTATGTATTTATTAAAAAAAGATTACTGTACCTGGTCCGTGAAATGGTTCGTTGCCCACCTCGTTGTCATGAGGTATGTGGGAATCCACCCGGTTGACTTTTTAAGAAACACTTAGCACCTAGTAGACCGATGGGGTCACAAGCTCAGGGGTTTCAGGTGGTTCACCCCAGCAGTGGTAAGACAAGTAAGCAGCTCTCAGCCCTTCTGCTGCAGCTAATTTTGGAAGCAGACGTAGGTGTCGTTTCCTGCGCCCGTTGCGGCAGGCAGGTCAGGGGGCTGGGATTCCCCCGCTGTCACCCAAGCACCGGGACACCCGGCTGCTAGAGAAGGGGTTTGAGGCCATCTGTGGCAGCATCCACCCGTTCGCCCGCCCTCGTGGCACCTTTTTTTTTTTTTTTTTTTTTTTTTTCCCCAGCTCCGATACAGGGTGGCTTTTGCCAGGACTTGCCGGGGGGGCGGCTGGAGGGTTGCAGCACAGCCCTGCACCCGCTCACCCTCACATTTATCGCCGTTTGAACTTGGACACCTTTGGATTTTCCCAAAGGGGATTTCCGCGGGAAGAAGGAGCACGCGCCCGGGAACATGTGCTGTTGCCTTCCACCCCTGAAATTCAGGCGCGGGGCCTCCCCCTACCCTGCTGTGGGAGCAACAGCTCTCCTTCTCCAGTTCACAGCGGTGGAGGATGAGGCTTTAACCCGCTCCAGTTATTCCTGCATGTTTCTCTCCTGCATTCAAGCAGACAGAATCACTTTGCTCAAATCCCCATCCTGCACCGGATTATCTATTGTCGCAGCGCAGGATTAATTTTAGCCCCAGATCTCAGCCAGTTGTGTGACCGCGTAAAGGATGGGTGGTGTGAAGGGTGACCGTGCCCCGATCCTTCTGTGCCGTAACCCCCTGGATGGGGACAGGGTGCAGCAGAGCTGCTGACGCAGGACGGAGCTCTGCCAAGAGCGTTGGCCAGGGGACCTCTGTGCTGCTGGCACCCGGCCCGGCTCCGTCTGCTGGAGAAGGCCATGGCTCCAGGTTGCGCAGGGACACCCATTCCCTTTTCTGCCCTGCTCTTCCCAAGGGGTTCCTGGCACACCACCTGTGCGAGGGAGGGCTCTCTGGTATGAGGAAGAGCAGCACAACTGCCTGGGTGCTTCCTGATTTGCATGGGAGCCAAAGGCCACTGTGGAAAGGATTATATGAAATTGTCATCCTGAGTCATTTTTATTTCCCTTCCACTCTCATCGCATGAGCATTGCCCGGGTGTATGCGCTGAAACTTCCTTCTGGCAGCTGGGGCCGTGCCTGCATTGCAAACCTGCAAAGTTTTCCAGGTGTGGGGCTGGGTGAGAACCTGCCAAACCCTTCTTCTCGGGCCTCACCCTGCACCCTGAACGACCACTAAATCTGAGCTGGGCTTGGGGACTGGGGGGGTTTATCCACCCGCTGCCACAGGTTTTTTGCCAGCAGAGAATCCCAAGTGACTTTCAGCCTTTCTTGACCTAAGACGGTATTGCCACACCTGAAAATAGAAAAGGCAATGTTGCTCTCATTAGCTACACTCCAGTTTCCCCCTTTCAAACCAGGAGCTGGAAATGCTGTCAAGGCCCTGTGGAGGCATTCACTAGCTATAGATATCAGTGTTCTGGAACTGCTCGGGTACACGGCTGGACCTGGTATGCAAATATTTAAAAAGATACCATCTGAATGCAAATACTTTTTATTCGAAGGCCAGAGGGAGGGAGGAAAGCGCAGTTATCAGTAGTACCAGGTTGGTTGAGTAGTTTCAGAGGCAGAGGTACGTTCTCTGCTGCCCATTGCAACATTTAGACAAACAGTATCTTAGGAAGCTGCTGCTATAATCTTGCAAGAATTCTATAATGACTTAATAAATTAAGGAAATGCTTTGCTGTACAAGGAAGTTTTGCAGCTAAACAAATCATTGCCCAGGTACCACATGCTGGTTGTGCTACTGTTTGCCTCTGCCAGTCATGCAAAAGTAACCAAGTATCGCATGCAGAGGAACCACAGGTAAAGCAAGGAGGACGGAGATTAATGTAAGAATATGTGTTTGTTAGCAAAATAGGTTGGGGCATGTTGTGTATTCATGCATGCGTTCAGTGCAAAGCTTTGCCTGTTCACTTGATGGTAGAACAAGATCGTCCACTGCAGGTCACCCCCTGCACCCCCAGTTTTGAACACGTGCCCTTAACTGCTGCGTGTCCAGCCTGTCTCTCACTTTTCCACACCTATGCCTTTAGAAAGATCTTCTGAGAGTGGTTTTGGTGATAAGCTGTCTTCATGCTACCTTTTTGGCACTCTGGCCGATACGTTGCACAGTCCCATTTGTAGGACTCCAAGCAAGAACTCCTTATGCATTTATTCGTCACTTTTTCCTTTTTCAGCCGCCACGGCTGCTATTAGCAAAGCATGCCAGCTTGCTCTTGCTCGTCATCCTCCACCCCTCAGCTCCTGTAGGGCTTTTCTGTGCTGGCCCAGGGTTCAAAATTCTCTCCCAGCACCTTCGCCACCTGCCCTGTGTGGCTCAGCAAGCTTCAAGAGCAGCTATGCTGCTGCAGATCAAGGTCCTGTGAGGTTTTATTTTCCTGACTCTGACCCTCTCTCCATTAGCCTCTTTCCTTTCCTCAGATCCTGCCACGCCTATGTCCTCCACTCTCGCTGCCCTCGCACCCGTATCTGCCTCTGCCTGCTCTTTTCTCCCTTCCAGTGTGAGCACCTTTCCTCAGGTCCCCCTCCTCCTTCTCCCGCGACACCAGCTTGCCATGAACTCATTCACCTATCATCACATTGCACAGCATGAGGCTGCATTTTTGTTTCCAGCCTTTCCCTGCTGCTCATTCTTGTAAATCTCTTTGACAGTCCTGCAGGGATATTCCCATACTTCCTTATATTGCGCATAAAGACCTGAACTCCCCATTTCCTCCCACACCCTCCTCTTCCTCCTCGCACTCCAGCTCCCTGCAGGCCTCCCTCGCCCCAACCACAACCTAGGGGCCACCTTCAGTCCCTGCTCTCCTGCCTTTCACCTCATTCAGCATCATCCCTGGACTTCTCAAGAACCTTATGGGGGTGATTGATAGACAAAATGCAATGGGACAGCAATGGTGGAGAGCAGAGCTCAGGTCCTGGTTGTCCCACAGTAAATTGGGAATCCTTCTCATGCATCCACTGCAGCTTTGGAAAGTGTAAAATCATAGAATCATAGAATGGTTTAGGTTGGAAGGGACTCTGAAGATCATCTAGTTCCAACCCCCCTGCCATAGGCAGGGACACCTCCCACTAGACCAGGGAGGTCTAGCAAGGGCAAAAGACAACAATGCACCTAGGGACATGTACGGGGAGGCCACGTCCTCCCACTGGCTCCAGCACCAGCCTGACCTTGGCAGTTTAGAGAAAAAGCCCTCCCCGCTTGCTCGCTCTGCTGCTCTCAGGTTATGGGGCAGCATGCTCCTCTCGCACAGCTTGGGCTGTGTAGGCCGTTTGAGGCAGAGGTGTGGGTATCTCGGCTCCCTCAGCAGAGAGAGGTGGGACGGGCAGCCCCAGGAGCTGTCTGCCGGCCTGCCTGCCAATGGGCTTGGACATCACAATGGGCCACAGTCCTTACCTGGGGGCCTTAACTCTTGCTCTCCTCCTTGTCCTTCAGCCCTTTGACATTAGGAAAGGGCTCCCTATTGACTACCTGGCATTTTACCCACCATAACTACAGGGCCAACAGACAGTGTTTACCAACCATGTGCCCTACATCCAGCTGGTGAACACACCTACCTGCCTGCCCCAGCAGGACTCAATGCACCACAAGGCAGTGAGGCCACCAGGGCCTTTAATCAATCCCCCAAAGTGGCAGCCCCACTCCTGCTGGCTTTGCCCCACAGCTTTAGTTCAGATTTGGATGAGGAAGATGGTTGAGTGAGGAAAGGAAAAGGTGCAACCAGCCACAAAGCCTGAGGAAAGACACCATGATTTCCAAGGAGGAGGAGACGTATAATTTGTGACTTGTTTTAATGGAAAACCTTCAACAATGGTGGACTCTGGGCTGAGCAGGGTTCCAGCACAAATCATTTTTTCTGTAGAAGCTGAGCTGTGGAAATAATTAAGCATCTGGTTGTTCCTAGAAGAAAGAATTGCAGAATGGAGTGCAGGGATGGTAGGGAGGACCCTCTCGCTGGACAAAAGCCCGCCCTCACTTCAGGTGGGTGGAGGAAGGGCTTTTCCAGCACTGCTGTGGTCCCAGCACCGGCACTGGGATGGTGTGGGATCCTGTGGGGTGAGGGAGCTGGGAAGTGCTGCTCCCTCCCACCAGCTGGGACGTCACATGCACGGCCTGTCTCCAGCAAGCACCTGTCACAGCTCTGGCGTCTCTCGCCTCCCCGTTCCTTCAGACAGCTCTCTGAAGCCCTAACATCAGGGCCAAAAGGCTCCCTTTGAACACATTTATGATTCCATAATGTAAGAAGCCGAATTCCAGAGGGCTTGAAACAGAAAATCCCCCAACACCCTGGAGGTTTGACTGCCCTCCTTCCCTCCGTCCCACCCTCCCTCCCTCCCACTTGTTCCAGCACTTAGATTTTCCCAGGACTGTCTCCTTGTCCAATTTTCCAAACAAGACTTTCCAGTCCCTGTCGGAAGAGAGCTGGGGTTTTCCCGGCTCACTCCTCTCTGCAGTTTTACCCCCTTACAGCAGCCACGAGCCATGGCACCGGGCTCTGTTGCCTCTCCAGCAGCAGGAGCGTGCCCTCCTGCCTGCCCACCGCCAGCCCCAGGGCCTTCCCTGCTCCAAAGGAACAGGCCTGCACCCCTGCAATTTAAATCTTTGTCCAATTCCCAGATTTAGCTAATTCAGTCTCATTTTCCTGCGTGTCTTTCAAGGGAAGCTCTTCATCCCGCCTGCTGAAAAGCAAAATATGAGCAAACGTGTGCAAAGTGCTGCAAGAGCGAGCCCTAAAACACCAATATTTTTAACATGCGTGCACCCCGTGAAGGGCACAGGGCCACAATTACAGTGCAACACTTAACTGGGTTAATTATTACCCCTGGATTTCAGTAGCTTGGAGGAGGGAGTTTCCCAAAGCCCTACAGAAGATGGGTGTGAGCGCCGCTGCTCTGCTTCAGCAGCGCTTGTTGTTTGCAGCGGGGACGCCCAGGGGTCGAACGAGAGGCCCCCCCCTCCCAGTCCTGAGGAGCACTGGCCGCTGTTAAACGAGAGCCACTGGTGTTTGCTCATGCAGCGCAGGAGGACCCGCGTGGTCTTTTTCCTCTCTGTCTGGGAAAAGGACACAGTGGGTCTCAGCTGGGCTGAGGAGGATACAGCGTTGGTAAGGACGGCTGCCCGGCCTGCGCAGCGTGCAGAACGGAACCACCCTCTTCTCTCTCTTTTGTTTTTTTTTCCCTAAGTGGATGGGTTTCCATTCCGGCATGCGTCAAGGCTGATGTTTCTGGATTTCATCTGAAAACTTAGATCTGACTCATGGCAGCAGCTTCTCTGAGACGCTTTGCCCCAGCAAACAAACAAACAAGCTGCACGGAGGCCCCTTACCCCGGGCCGTGACTCAGGGAAAACCCTCCTGAAGAGGGGGATTCACACCATCCCCTCGCCCCCAAGCACACTTGACCTCCACCTCTTCTCCAACAGCCTATGAAATTCCCCGAGCAGTAGTAAAACATCCAACATCATCTGCCTGTCTATCCGCCCCAGACCTCCCCATGCTCCCATCCCTGCCACCCTGAGCCCAGCAGCGGCGGGCTGAAATGCGTGGTGCGGAGCTGCTGGAGTACCCACCACGGCAAGGGAAAAGAGGCGATCAAACGGCATGAGGGCATGGGCAACAACTGTGAAATGGCAAGAAGGCAGAAGGGAAAATGGCAATGGGGACACTGGGGCGCAAAAGCCAGGTGAGACACCACCAGCAGCAGCCAGGGGTCCAGCGGGTCACCCAGGTCCACTGCTGAGGTGGTCTTGTCCCCTTCACAGCCTGCACAGATGTGCTTAAGCTTTCCCCATGGCATCCTCCCCTCTGGCTCTGTCCCAGGGGAAGGGAGCTGAGCAGGTCCAGGAAAGGCCGGGACTTTTGGCCAGGATTGCCTTCTTCCCCTGGGTGATGGCATGCAAAGCCCGTTTCCCTTTTCCACCCAGCTGACTCCCAAGGTGATCTGATCACCCACTTCCCTCTGTGAGCTGCTCCTGCATCTGAGGGACTTGTGGAGTAAGGAACTGATAACTCTGCATTTCCATTTTTCAGAGAAGTCAAAGTGCAAAAGGGAACCCATGCAGGTTACTTGGTGGTTGGCTTCCTTCCACGAGCAGTTCCAGGCACCTGGTGGCAAGACCAAGCCTCCCTAGGCACAGCGCTCTGGGCAGATGACTCTTCCTAAAAACAGCCATGCTGAGAGGCAGAAGAGAAGAGGACTGAACTGCACCCGTGCACTGCACAAAATTACAGGAGAGCATCTCAGCAGAGCACATGGCAGCTCTGTGCCACAAGTAGGACCACAGGCATTTCTCCAAAAGGCTTGTTTGTGCAGAAAATGTGAGCCAATGAATGCCAGTATCTCCAAATTTTCTACTTTGAATTTAAGAACAAGTGGAGTAATGCAAAATAGCCAACTTTTCCATTTTGCAAAGGAAATGTTTTGCTCTCTTTGTTTCAGTTAGAAACACTGCATTGTTTAAAAAAATCATATGATTAAAATCGTATCGAGAACTTCCCAACTGAAACAGATGACTTCTGTAGACTCAGAAAACAAGAATTTATTTCATTTTTTCTTACTCATTGGAAACTTCAGGTGTTTGTTTTCTCACTCACCTGAATTTTTTTTTTTTTCTCCTAAGCTTTTGCGGTTGCGACATAGCAGAATTTCCTCTCCCATTCTTCTCCTGAGTCACGTGAACTGGGCGTACCTCCGACCTGGGGCTTACTGAGTGGTCTCTGAAAAGCTAACCCCCAAATTTGCATCCAGTTGCTATCTATACAATAGCTATTAAACTCCTCATGCTTGCGCAGCAGTGAGTCTTCAGTTAGCCTTACAGCTAAGCAGCCTTCCATCAGGTCTGCTTGGCTGCCTCTCCCCGTCACAGCATCCACCCCCCTCACACACATACATCCTCTTCCCTCTACCCATCGACTCCGTCTTTTGGCTGCTCTAAATATACCAAGAAGGAAACTCAGCTCACAGGAGGTGATATTTTCAAAACTGATCCTGAGGGCACTCTTGTGCTGAAAGTTTTGGGGCTGCAAATCAATCTGTGGCAAGCGCACGGCTTCTGACCGGTAAACTGATGCTGATTCTGACACCAACCAGAGTCCCACTGCCGGACATTTTCCCCATGACTTAGACCGTGTCTGGAGACTGATTCAACCCAAGGCGTGATGAAGCCAACGCACATGACCCAGGGAGTGCTAGGTATTTCCCACGCAGATGCTTTCATTCAGCAATAAAGCAACCACAGTTCGGTGTGTCCTCTTCCTGGAGGCAAGTCCCTTGCGTTGTAAGCATGTTCGTCATGAAACGCCACCGCACATGGCTTCTCAACATCACCTTAAGAAAAATGTTATCTCTGCAGCCGTTCCTCTTCATTGAGTTTACAGCTGGGCCCTTGAATGCCATCAACAGAAATTGCATATTCCTTGTAAGCACAGGATAAAGAGAACTCTGTGTAGCCTTATTAATCATTTTGCTTAATGGCACATGAAATATAATCTTCAATACCCAGAGCATCTGAGTCCTGTCTCTGAGGATAGCAAAGAAATCATTTGGGAGCAGCCTCCCTTTAGGCGGTGGCAAGCCTCCTGCCCGAGCTGGGGTGCGCAGGCGAATGCTGCGTCGGTGAAGATGCTGCAGCTGCACAGGGTGCTGGTATGGCACAAGTGATCCTGTCCCTCGGTGTCCCTTCCCCCACATCAGCCTGCTGGCGCTGCAAAGAGACCGAGAGCTTTTGCCCCAGGCTGGATGTGACCCTGGCCCAGTGCAGAGGTGAAGAAGGATGCGGCACTGCTGGGCCCCATTGCAAAGAGGGGTTTTAAAGGTGAGCTAAAAGGCAAGCGTGCCCTAATGACAGGGCAGACCTTTTTATCATGTTTCATGATCACTTAGCCCAAAGACCAGTGCTGTGACACACATAAGGTATCTCCTGTTTGCTCCTGGTGGCAGTTCGGTCCCTGTCTGGGGCCGGCCATCGGGTACCAGTGCTCCTGATGTGAGAGCCCATGGTTGGAGCAGGAGGTGTCCCCATCCCTGCAGCACTCCGGCACCTGGCACCCCAAGCCCTATCCCATTAGCTGTCGGGGACCTGCTTCAGCAAACCACAGAAGGAAGTCAAAGACAAGAGGTGTGAGATCAGTGAAGCATGCAGGACACGGTGCCACTTAATGTCATCGGTCTGCCACCAGCATGTGGAAATCCAGAGTTCAGGGCATAACTCACCGACAGTGGATGTAAACAGTCATGACCATCAGAAGAAAGCAAGCTTCAAAATGAGAGCAAGCAAGGACTGCAAATGTCACCCTGTAAAGGGTTAAAGTGGAGAGGCACCGTGTGCTTTCAACCTCCACTGAAGCAGCAGGAGCTCACCACCTCTGAACTGAGCCTCAGGGAGCTCTTCAGAAAGGAAAGTGCAAACTGGCAGCAGAGTGACTGAGCTGCTTTGCATGGGATTTCATTTTACCTTTTTTTTTATGAAGTGGTGGTGAGCAAAAGAGGCAGTGATGGTAAATGCAAATATCTGCAAAACATCAAGGCCTGAGCAGGGAACCTGCTCAGCTTTGCTGTCCCTGAACACAGGGATAAGGGAGCTTCGTGGTTGTGACTTATGATTGACATGGATCTTCCCGCAATGACTCACTGCTTTCCTGGCTGGGAAGTAAGGCCCTTTATCCCAGCAACACCAGTTGGGGGTTTTTTGGCTTCTACTCAGACATGATCGAAATATGTACTGAAGATCTGCTTTTAAAAGTGAGAGCTTGACACGCATGGCTGCCTTTGGCATTACAAGAAATGCAGAAGAAAGAGGAAATGATATGAACTCTGTGTGTGTGGTGTGAGCTGCATCAAGCTGCAGATAGGATGATCCTCCTCAGATGTAACGTGGCAGCTACATCGGTGTCTCTCTCCTTACTGCTGACAGCTAAATTATTTCTTGCACACCTGTAATCATATGCCTAATGAACTTGCTCCTGCATAAACCCAGAGCATCTCCCTTCTGCTAAGTGGCAACCTGTTGGGCCCTCTGTCCCTGCACAGCACCCCGCAGATCTCATGTGCAATGTCAGATACGCTGCTGGCATGGTTTTGAGAGTCCCCAGGAGGGGCCTCCGTGAGAGCTGTGTGCTTCTAGCGTCTGCCAACTGAGGCTCCAGACGTCCCAGAAGAAAACTTCCCTGTGAGAAGCCAGGACAGAACAGGCTGATCAGTACCAAAGGAATGAGGGAGAGGAAATGAAATGTTTTTGCTAGCAAACAGCCAGCAATTTAAATTAGGAATTTCAATAACAGCAGTGAGCCTGACCGAATGCAGTATTAGCCTCTCAAAATACTCGTAGTATGAATGTTTTAAGTCCCCAGTGGGGAAAACTGAGGTACGGATAGTCAGTGGTTTATGCAGCAGCATAGGAGGGCTCAGCCTGCTCCTTTAACAGCACCTGGGAAAATGAGAAAGTAAAACACCACCTCTCCTTAAAAGCACCTTTTGGTAAGAAGAGTGGCAGGGAATGGCAAGGGCTGGGGCTGGCTCTGTCTGCTGCTCACCGTGCTTGTGACTGGGGCAAAGCCCCTTCCACCCCGTGCCATTCTGCTTCTCCTCTCCAGGGCAGGCTACGCACACACCTCTGGGCACCACAAACCAGCAGGCACAAAATGCTGCCGTAGGACATGGAGTCACAGCCTGCACTGGGCTTGTGGCCGGCAGCATCTCTGCCCCGGCTCTGGGCTGTGAGCTCCCTGCGGCAGGGACTGCTTTTAAAGAGGTGTTTGCAGAGCTGCCTGGAGAGTCTGTGCTACCAGTCCCCTCCTCTGCGGATCCACAAGGAATACGAACTGGTAAAACCAGCGCCTACAGTGTTAGAGCAGTTGGTGCTTCCATCTGCCTACGTACCCACTTTGATGTCTGCTGGGACAGCCAAGATTCGGGCTGTCGCCTGTGCACCGGACCTCCCTCAGGTGCTTTAAGCTCTACCGAATTAGCAGACTTCATCAGCGATGTGCAACAAAGTAGTGTAAAAGGCTGTGGACGCCAGTAGCCAGAGCCACATGGAAATTCAGAAGGATTTCTCCCAGGGCGGGAGCCCTGCCATGTCGGCAGGTTTCACCTTTGCTCAGCCCTGCTGGCAGAGGCACTCTATGCAAATGACGTTCTCGAAGCCTTCACACACGGGACTTCCAAAAGGTTCACACTCTTCAGAAAAAAATGTATAGGATCAGATTTTCCTATGGCCCCTCAAGTTATTTGATTAATCACCGGGACCATTCTCAAACATCTTTCAACACTGAGAAATTCCACTTAATCACAGCCTGCCCTGCTACCACCTTCTCAGCATCAGATGGATAAAGAAATGATGCAGTGAGGACCTTAGTCACACTAACACTGCTTCAAGGCTGAGCTGGGGAATGGGACATGAATCATGTTTGCCTTTCCTTTCTTTTAAGGGAAATAGAGAAGACGACTGCAGCTCAGAGAGTAAAACACACGAAGCAGTGACAGGTCTTCCTGTTTCCTTCCCATCTCAGGTCCTTGCTGCGTGCTCCTTCCCTGCACTGACCTGTATCTACTGAAAAAGCCCGTCTCTCTTTCAGGCTATTCCTTGGAGATTTGTTTACCACATCTCAGCAAGGGCAGAGCCACGCAGAACTGTTTTCCAGGACCAGCTGGCAGAGTGGATTGCAGGATATTTTCCAGACAAGCCAGTTCCTCTTACTTGCTGGAGCCTCTCTCAGTCCAGAGGACTTCTCTGTGTGTACAGATGCATAAGGGCAGTGGGATGTGGTGCTGGGAGATAAAAGACCAGCTCCACGGAGAGACGTAAGTTTGACAATGATAGGCATTGCACTGCCTCGCTTGTACGAGCCTGCCTGCTTGCTGGAGTCCACTGAGCACGTCTGGTGGCTGGAACACGGAGTAAGGATCTGCCTGCGCAAGCAAAGGGGAATGCCAAGGCCGGAGGTGCACCTCCAGCCTCTGGCTGGCCAGCACGGCGGGGAGAAGGAGGTGCATCAGGATCAGAGGTCATGGCAGAGCTGCGCTGTGGACAGTGCTCTCTCCGTGGCCTCTGTGGCCTCTCCTTTCGTCCCCCTGATCTGAGGCACGCAGAGAGGCGTGCGCCCTGGGATAGCACGGGGCTTTGCAGGCTGTCCCTTTCCCCTAGCGGGATAACCGAGAGAGGCACTGCAATGCTGGGTAGCAGAAACCCTCCCTGCACAGAAGGAGAGAGGACAGGGGGAAAGAGCTGGATTATTTTGCCCCCTCTCTCTTCTACTAGAAAATGCATAACCACAAGTCCCCACGGGTGCAGCCCCTCCGGAGAGGAATAGATATCTTGCTAGAAGAAAGCAGCATTTTTTTTCTCTAGACACACTTTGAACAAGGCTGTGGTACCACTCAGCTGAAGAGCTGGGGGATGAACTCCATGCTAACGCTCCCTCCACCACTTCAGCCTGCTCCTGCCCCACTAAACTCTGAGATGTTCCGGGGCAGGTGGCCCAGCGCGTCAGCCGTGGCTCCCTGCCAAAGCCACGGGGAGCTGCAGCCCTTTCTCTGCAACTGGCAGCCGGGCACGCTGCGGGGGCTGCCTCTGCAAGCTGTTCGAAAAGACCAGGTCCCAGCAATAGGTTTGGGTTCTGTGGCGAGGAAAAGCACGCAACTCATTGCAAGCAAGCTGGGTAATGGTTTGCTGCAAAAAAAAAAAACCCAGAAAACACCCCCAAACGGAGCATTGCTAGGGAGAAATCCCTGCCAGCTGCTTGGGTAGGCAGGGGTTGCCCTATTTCTGTTTGGGGTTTCCTGGGCTGCAATAAAGGCGCCTGTGCTGATAGAAGCTGCGTGCAGGCGGTGAGCTCGACAGGTTGTGTGCGTGGGATCTCCGGCATGCAAGGGGACAGTCCGCGCAGTACAGCCTGGGCACTTCAGCTGCACTTGTGCAATCGATAGTCCAGGGTTTCCAAACATTTGGGTGACTGGTCGCAGCTGCTCTTCTGCCGGGGTCGCTCAATGTCAGCCAGCCAAAGTCCTCAGCTTCAGCACAGACAAAATTTCCAAATACACAGAAAAACTTCTTTACGGTGAGGGTGACAGAGCACTGGAACAGGCTGCCCAGGGAGGCTGTGGAGTCCCCTTCTCTGGAGATTTTCAAAACCCGCCTGGATGCAGTCCTGAGTAATGTGCTCTGGGCAATCCTGCTTTAGCAGGGGAGTTGGACTAGATGATCTCTAGAGGTCCCTTCCAACTCTGAAGATTCCGTGATTCCAGGTGAAAAGTGAGCATGTCCAGGGAGGGTGCAGATGTGGGATGACTGGTCCGTGCTTGGTGGATCTCCTCCAGGGAAAAGGTCAGAGGAATCGTCCCCTGCAGATCGCTCAACAAGGATGGAGCTGTGTGCTGTCCCGTTGGCCCTTTCCATGTGCCCCCCTCCGCCAGGTGCCAGCAGACTGTAAGCGTTCCTGGCCGGTCTGAGTCCTGGTTTGGACAGAAATTTGCCATTAATTCAGCAGCCAGGGCTACACGTTGAGTAGCTTGTTATTCATTTTGGTACAGCTTGCTTTTTTTGTTGTCACGAGCTCGTAGCCATGCAAACTCAAATGACATGCAAAGCTGGGAATCCCCCTGCCCCCAACACAAATAAATTCACCTCCCTAAGCCACGGGCCACCAACCTACTTCCAGCTCTTGGGAGGGCGCCTGTAGGGACACGGTCCAGCCACACAGTAATACCAGTGCTCAGAGAAAGGCACCTACCGAGGCTGCAGAGCTACCTACAAGGAGACACAGCTTCCAGGGTTTGCTTTTGCTCTTTTGATCCCAATGCTCTCCCTCTCTCTCCCAGCCCACTGCCACCCTGGAGCTGCCAGCCACAGCCAGTCCTGGCTCCTGACAGCCAGCACCCTGGTCACACAAGCTCCTGTGCAGAGTAGGTTTCTCAGCTCACTGAACTCTTGTGTTCCGTTTGATTAGATTTAGCAGCTTGAAGGGGATAAACAAGTTTGTTCCTAGAAGCTCTGCCACAGGAAAAGCTTTTTGGCAGCCTCTATTGGCCACCAGAGACAACCCTGCAGGAAGGTGGTGCCAGAAGTTAGATGAGCAGGGAAGCCCCCGGCAGGCGATTTTGCAACAACATCCTGAGCATCTAGGACATCGTGACAGCTTCCAAGGTCGCTCTTCTCCATCGGTCCCAGCACGTCTCTCTGGCAGGCGCTGCAGTAGCTGCACGCGCTTGCTGAGCACTTGCGCAACGTGAGAATCAAAGCTGTGCTTGGGGCAATCTGAGCTCATGTTTTCTTATACTTCTACTGCAAAAGAGAGGCCTCATCCTCGGAGTTGAGCAAACCCGTAATTTATGGCAGGGATGATCAGCTTTGGGTGCATGCAGAGACACTGAGGGAGCTGCTCACGTTGCTCGCCACACTGCAATTTATTTGCCAGCCAGGGCTATTTCAAGCTGTGTCAGGGACACTGGGTTACATGAAGAAAACAGCTCATTGAGCAACACGCTGAGTTTGACAATTAATAAGGCCACCGCAATCCCCAACCCAGAGGTCTTTCCAGTCCGGTGTGTTTTCTTCAGCCATGACCAATGCTGGAATCGCCGGGGTATAACCTCGCTGTCACTTGGGCTCCTGGGCAACTAGTAGTGCAGACTGATGCAGGGAGATGCTTCTGCTCATGTTGGTGACTATCTTAACCACTCAGCAGCAAGATAATTAAGAGCAGTATAATCCAATCCCAGTTGGAGCTGATACTGCAGCACCTACAGATGTGCCATTCTGAAGCGCCACTGAAATACAGCAGCTATTACGTCCCAGCTTCAGGAAAAACTACTTGTTCTCCAGTAGCATAGCGGAAGTCAGCACTTGGGCATGGATCCCAGAAGAGATTTAAGACCCTAAACCAGGATCCTGGTAGGCTGTGGAAGCCTGTATCCAAACCCGCCATCTGGAAAGCCTGTGCTCAGCAGCTCCGTACCTCCTGCAGAGTGTACCACTCATTAGTGACTTCTCTCTGCTTGCCTTGGAAGTCCCCGGGTCAGCGAGGGGTCTGCATGGGTTGGTGCCTCACCTGAGGACCCTTTGATGGCCATCATGTGCACCTTTCTGGGAGGAAGGACTGCTAGATCTCCCCTCCCACTCAGTAGAACCACCTAATCCCACAGTCAGCCCCAACTTGCACACTCTGCTTCTGACCCTAAGCCACCACCCTGAATACCTAGCATTAGGGAAGGAGAGGACGCAGGGTGTCCCCTCTTCTCCCTCTCTCCCTTGCCCAGGGCTCATCTTCCATGGACATGTGCCCGGCTGTCCTCAGACAGAGGGGCAAGAAACCCATTTCTTGGGTGGGTGCCCTAGCTGGAAGTTTATTTGGTTCACCTGGGAGACTGTTACCTTTGGCATATTTCAGGAGGAAAAGAGAAAGGCTGTGAAAGTACTGTGGTGTTCGCACCAGACCCTAGGAAACAGCTAGCTCCAGCTGGGTCGAGTCTGGGTGTTACGAGAGGCAGATCTTCAGGCAGACCCTATGCTCAGTGTTCGGAGCTGACCAGTGGCTCCGTTTCGCACAGGGCTGGTTTGCTGTTTTCCGTCCCTCGTGGAGAAGCACAACACTAGGACAGGGCTTGCTTCAGCCCCAGCTTTGCTGGTGGAAGAGCTGATGACCCTGGTCTGCCTGGCCACCACAGTACCCACATCGTGGCTGGCAGAGAGGATTGCAGGAGCTTTCCCCTAGTTCAGTTCAGACAGAACCAGCCAGGGTGGCTTAAACAAGTTTAAATTATATATAATTTTGCCTGAAGCAAACAGAGGGAACTGCACTCTAATTACTCCACCAGCCATGTGAGGGGAGCAACCTCCAGTGGGAGGGGGAGGTGAGAGCAGGGAGACTGAAAACCTCCGCCAGAGCTGGGTCCAGAGGAAGAAAAGTCCTTGTGGCCCAATGCACGCAGGAAACCCCTCCTGGAAATCCACCGAATTACCAGAGTGGGCAGCAACAGCATCCCTTCGTAGCAGCACGCAAAGACGCTTTCACTGAACCCAGAGGAACGGAGAGGTGAAGTTTGTGCACTTTCTGTATAAAAAGACAGAGACGGCCCTGAAGGTTTATGGTGGGAATGAGCAGGAGAAGCCGGTAGGACTGCCTGCAAGTGCCTGGGAGCACAGAGCAGGTCGGAGGTAGGAGAGAGCCCCCCTCAAGTGAGCAGCCAAAGCCAGAAGGACACCAGGGAAATGTGTGTCGGACACACTGGGAGATGGGGCTGCCATGAGAAACCACCAGGCAGAACGGCAAACTGCACGACCAAGGGTCTGCCCTATCAAAACAGAGAAAATGGAGAAAACTGGGAGACAAGTCCTCTAGCTCTCAGTGCTTCAACATGGCAACTGGCAGCATCTATCTCCAGCCCCTGCAGCCCCCCGGGCCACCATGTGCCAGGGAGGAGAGGAGCAGACCAGCACGGCTGTCCCGGTACGGAGGTGTTGCCTCTGCTCATGTACGAGGGCTCGCCTTGAAAACAGGCCTGGCACTGAGCTCCGGGGCTGGCCATCAGCCAGGGGAGCTGGAGCCTTTCTGAGCCCGTGAGGAGGCTGAGGTGGGGCACTGGAAAGGATGCCAGCTGCTCAATGGGAACACAATTGGTTCAACCCGCTGCTCTCACCTCGGGAAATTCCAGGTTCCTTCCACGAATGAAATGTTCCTTTTGCAAACTTGTTTTGGTGGGGTTCCTGCCCCCACCCAGGCTGTATAAACAAAACCAGTGCTGAAAGTAAAAGTGTCCGTACTGTGCTATATACAGGACTCCCCTCACTTCTTGTGTTAGTTGTGGTGTGAAGGTCACCCTCCATCACCTCAGTAACATGCTCAGTTAAATCTGATCCCTTTGAACATCTGCAAGGTGAGCAGCACATGCCATCACATGTGCGGGTCCTCTGAGAGATGGCTGACATTTCCCAAATCACCTGCTGACAGATAGGTGTGTTGATGACTCAGCTCTCATGACCTGCTGCCACTCATCAAGGAGGGTTTTGCCACTTCCACCCTAATTAGCTAAGCCAGCAAGGCACGTGTTTGAGCTGATCTTTCTTCCCCGCTTCATGGATGCTTTATGTCTCAGCTGAGCTGTCAGTGCCCTTCTTTCTTCCATTTCCTTAGAAGGCAGGGCAGGGTGGATTTGCCTTGAAGTCACTGTAACCGGTGACGTGCTGCACTGAGCACGGGCACTGCAGAAGAGCTGTGAAAGGCAAGATCCAAACCCTGAAGTGGGAGAGGATCCCACTGTGGAGGAGCAAAAAGCAGATGCCAGTGTGGAATTGCCTTGCGGCAGCCAGACAAACCCTGGCTTGGGTGGTAACTGTATGTTACCCACAACATCTGTGAGAACCCGGGAAAACTTCTCAGCGAGGGCCAGGGTTGGGGGCAGAAACACAGAAACTTGCAGAAACTCTGAGTGATGGGGGAAGGCAACTGTCAGGCAACCCAAGCAGATCAGGGCAGAGAGATACAGATGAAGACATCTCCTGAAATCGCTATCCTCAAAGCAAAGTTACCCCGGATCAAGCCGATGCAATTTCTAGCTGGATGTACTGGATTTCAGTGCAAATGGGTGTGCCACGCAGATGCTTTTTTTTTTTTTTTTTAGTGTTTTTGCTCAGAAAGCGGAGTGTTTCCTGTGGTAACTTGCAAAGACGAACTCCTGTTCTCGGGTTTGGAAGGAAGACACTTTTCCATGCCCCCCAGGGAGAGTCCCTGATGGGACAGGCTGGGGAGAAGGCAGGGCTTTCTGGTGGGCTCAGGAGCAGCCAGGAGGATCATCTTTCTGTCCTCATGCTCTTTTCTTCCTTTACGGGTGTGTGGCTGCTGCAGAAGCAGGGGGGAGAGGCTGCTGTTGCAGCTCCCGTGGAAGACTCCGGCAGTGGAGCTGTGCCAGCGCCGGCGCCGAGCCACCCATTTGGCCTGGACTGTGGTTTTCTGGGGAAACACCCAGACCAAAACAAACAAGGCGCACACCTGACAGGTCCTATTAAAGCGTTTCTCACTTCCCTGGTGCAAGCAAGCAGTGTCCTCCACCGCTTTCAGGTCCAAGCCGGGACCAAGCCACCCAGCCGCAGCGGGGATGCTCCCATGGCTCACCGCACCGATGTGTCCCCAGGGAGGTGGGGGGAAAATTCAGCACAGCATAACAAAGCACAAGAAGGTGCCTTATGCCATTTTCTGGTTAATGCCCATTTCCCGAGGGTTCTTCTCACCCACTTTCATAGCGATTCAAGTGGAAAACACTGTCAGGGTCTGATTTCCACTGAGTGTATGGACTCAGAGGGCCACAAGCTGATCAGAAGGTTAGTGACGATCGGTTGTATTACTCATCCTAGTCCCATTTACACACCACCGTTTAACCCCCCTGTAGCACACTGCTGCTCTGAAGTACTGCAGAAGCAGAAGTTTTGGCCACAAGTTGAGACGCCTTCCCCTAATCGAAGTGTCACTTTGGCTATACCCCATTTCCCATCCCTGCTGATCATTTGCCCAGAGGAGGAAACGCTTGAGGAAGTTCCTGGCAAGCCTGCAGGTCAGGGGCAGAAAACACACACGTCTACAAGTCCGATTGGTTAGTTAGGAAAAAAAGGATGAAACCACAGGAACTGCGGGATGGATGCACTACAGTCCTTCCGTGAAAAAAAAAAAAGCACATTCCTCCCATTTTTTCAGCCAGCTTTGCCTTGCAGCTGAACACAGCAAGAGACCAATGTGGTGACAGAACATCTCTCTGGGCACATTTTCCCTCCCTTCCTTTTTTCCATGTTTTTTGTTTGTTTGGTTGTTTGTGGTGTTTTTTTGGTTTTGTTTTTTTTTTTCTTCTGCTTGGTTGTGTGTGGCAACAGCTGCTTTAGGAGGGAAGCATTGCTCTGGCCTCAGCATCCACCGGTTCAGCTTACTCAGCTTCTCCTCGGGGGGATTTCTAGAGGAAGGTAATCGGCACTGTGGCTAAACCCGCTTCCCTTCAGCAGCCAGTAAATAATCCCTGACCTCCAGAAGAGGAGCAAATGCACTTCACCGGGGTGAACTGTTTCACACAGTCCGTGGTAATGCCCGGTGCCTGTCCTGCTGATAGCAGAGGCAGGAGAATGAAGCCTTGCAGTCTGATGTGTCCATAGCCCTTAGATCTCCAGACCCTGTTGCTGACTAGGGGATTTGAAGGGATTTCCCTCTTTGTGAAAAATATATTTCTACTAAAGTTAAAAACTCTATTAGTGCTGGTTGTACAGCACCTCTTCTCTGTCTGCACGCTGCCGAGGCTGTTTTGCTCCTTATCTGCTTAAAATCAGGAACGTTTTGGCTGGAAAAAAGGTAGAAAGTTTGTGGTTTTTGAAAGCTGTGTGATCCCGGAGGCACTCTCTACTCTCCTGACAAAATGGTGGAGGACAAAAGGAGGATCCCTCCCTCCTCCTCATGCCAGAAGGGTCTCCTGGGGAGGTGAGTCTGCAGAGACTGTCATGAATGGAGCAGCACCCAGCGCCCGCTCCGGCTGGGACACTGCTGTGCTCTCTCCTTTCCTTGCTCAGAGGACACTGTGGTTGTGTAATGACAAAGCCACCACATTTTAGGAAGCAGAAAAGAGGAAGGAAACCGTGCAAGACAGGGGTTTCCCAGACTGCAACATCGTACAGTACTTTTGAATGGAGGAGAAGTCTGGGAACAGGGAAACCAGGAGGGGGTTTTGGTGCCTCTGCTTCTTGCTGAGCCAGTAACTTGGATCCCACTTGAAGCTGTGGTGGTTTCCCCACCCCAGGCAGCCCATGGCAGTCATCTGGCGGGCCCACGCAAACCAGGCGGGATACTGTAAGCCGCGAGAGTGGCTACAAAGGTGATTAGGCGATTGGAGCATCTTTCTTACGAGGAAAGGCTGAGGCACTTGGATCTTTTTAGTCTAGAGAAAAGAAGACTGAGGGGGGATCTTATTAATACTTATAAATACTTAAAGGGAGGGTGCCAGGGGGATGGGAGCAGTCTTTTTTCAGTGGTGCCCTGTGATAGAACAAGAGGTAACGGGCACAAACTTGAACATAGGAAGTTCCATCTAAACATGAAGAGGAACTTCTTTACTTTGAGGGTGGCAGAGCACTGGCACAGGCTGCCCAGAGAGGTTGTGGAGTCTCCCACATTGGAGACATTCAAAACCCACCTGGACGCCATCCTGTGCAACCTGTTGTAGGTGACCCTGCTCTGGCAGGGGGTTGGACTAGATGATCTCCAGAGGTCTCTCCAGAGGTCCCTTCCAATCCTGACCATTCTGTGATCCTATGAAGCACACAAATGACCTCCTGCCACCTTTACTGGTGAACCTGCTGACACTCCAGAAGGCTGCTGGCAGGGCTTGGACTGCTGCATGACCCTAGGGAAGGTGGGACTGACCCACAAGCTCCATCCACACCCGTGCCCTGCCATCCTGCAGCTGCTCCCCAGCAGCAATCATCGTACCCTCCAGTCCTTCCCAGCATCTCCCATCCTGCTGCGCCACAGAGCAACTGGGATCGTTGAGTGCCCTCCCGTCCCACATCCCTGTGGGGCAGTGGGAGCGTGTCACACTCTGTGGCATGGAGGGAGGTGCGGGATGGGGTGCGTACGTGTGCCTCGGCACAGATAAGCTGCATTGTCCCCACACAGCCTGCAACGCCTCCCCGCTCACACCCTCCAACTCTAACTTGTCTTTTCATCCACACCTAGCAAACCTTTTTGGAAAGCTCATGAAGAGGCCAGCCCCCGAATTTCCACGCTCGTCTTAGATGCAGCAGCTAACTCAGCAGGGAATTTTGACGTGAAGCCATTATCTGCATTGTAGTATTTGAAACACAATTAGGTTTGACTGACAGCCTCTAGGCGGAAAGATGTCACTGCCCATATGACCGTAAGAGATAAAAGCATAGACCAGACCGCTCTAGTCTTAGCAGACGAAAACCCATTATTCATTGTTTATAAAAAAAAAAAAAAAAAAGACAGGAAAAAGAAAAAGAAACAAACCCAAAACCACGAAAAACCACACTGCTTCATTTGCGAAGGCCACAATACCTCTCCGCCCCAAGCAGAAACAGCCTGGCATAGCTGCAGGACATTCAAAGGCACAGAAAATCTTCAAAGGGGGAAAGGACTCTGAAGAGGCCATGCACATTCATATAGATTTCTAGTCTATTTACAAGATCTACAATCAAGTTGGGTCCTGGGCTTGTTGAATGTTTGGCGGTACCGCTGCCGTGCAATTACCCGAGCGTGGGAATTCCCTCCAGGGTGGAGCCCTGTGCCATAGGTGTGGTACCAACAAAAACAAGCACAGTTTTTTTGCTGCTGCTTTCAGGGTGGGCCTCGGAGCAGCTGGGGGTGGGGAAAATTGCCTGGAAAAGTTCCTGCTGTTTACAGTTTAGTAGAGGAGTAATTAACTGCTAAGTGTATAGAAGTTGGAGGGGACAGCACTCAGACAAGCATAGATTTCACAAATTTCAAACGGCCCTTATGCTGGTATTTTATAAATTACTTCCTGCAGAACTTCTCAAGACATTTTTTGTCTCCAAAAAAGAACACCGATCCCTTCTCTCAGGTCAGAAAGTATGCCTGTGACCTGGGCATAAGAGCCTTTAAAGACTCTTTAAAGACTCGAAAACGAGAGCAGTTTGTAGAAGCCGGTCAGTTTGCACAAGACCACCCTCTATTCCTGTTAAAAAATGGTTGGAAGAATCATAACCTGCGATTAAAAAGAGGAAAGAAAGAAGGGTGGCGATTTTTCCTCGCTGTTCACAGCGGCAGGGGGCTCCTCCGAAGCCACCCGTGGTGTAACCCCGTGGGTGCAGGGGAGCAAAGCACCGTGCCCCGCAGAGCCGGCCGCAGCGGGGTGAGCAGGCAGCGCTCAAAGCCGGGTGGAGGCGCGTCCGCCCTGATGCTACCGTGGCTGAGGCTGCACCACACGAGGATATTTTTAATCAAAATCGTCAAGCACAGACCCGGCTGAAACAAGCCAAGCAGGTTCTGCTGCAACTATATTTAATCGCTGTTTCTGATTCCTCTCCCACAGCCTGTGGCACAAGGCACGCGTGAGCACGGCGGTGCTGGGGCTGCCTTCCTCTCCGGCTCGGCTGTCCTCACATGACTCTACTCACTGCAGACAACGCCGCTCTCTTTCCCAGCTCTAAAAATCAACAGATGCGCAAAACCGAGCGCCGAGGCTTTACTCACACTTATTGCAAATACTCAAGTTGTGTTAAATGCATATCTTAAGGCATAGATCTGCTTTAAGGTTTTGGCTTTATTTTATTTATTTATTTTCAACAGACCTTTGGGGGGCACGACGACATTACGGGAGAGCAACCACAAAGTAGCCAGCACAGCAAACCTGTCTCAGCAGCTCCACAGTATTTGTTAAGAGCAAGAGGGAGGGAGCTCGAGCCTTTCACCAGCAGGAACGATTCCAGGCAGTAACCGCAGATCTTAAATCCAGCCCTTTCAACCACCCATTTTACACAAAACTGAGAGAAGCATGTGTACAAAGAGTTTCACACGCTTTGTATGGCTGTGACTGAGTGGGTACCTGCAGAGCGGGCTGAAGTACCATCTGGAGGATTGTACTTGTACTGCTGGAGAGTGCCACGAGCTGAAGTTGGCAAAGAGCAATTGTTTATTCTCCTAGGTAACTATCCATCTCAAAACGGTTTAAGATACCAACAAAATATAACCATGACAACTTGCAGTACGTGGCACAACCAAATCAAGGGGTGTGCTTTTTGCAGTCTGACAGGATGACAAAACATCAGCCTGTGCTCAACTGGGTTCTTCCCTCCCTGTTTCCACAAGGTCTTATCCTCTCCCTTTAACAAACACTAGAGCTCATGCAACTGTGGGGTGAGCTGAGACAGACAAAACTTGATTCAGCAGTGAAGAAGGGACAAGTACTGGCCCAGATGGACTCCCTGAACCGGCTCAGCTTGCCATCACGTGGATGCCATTGTGGGCACAAGGTGGGATGGGACCACCCAGTGACTGAAGGCAGCTGCTTCTGACTTAGATCTGGTAAAGATGCTGTGGACCCCCACCCTTGCCTGTTCAGGCCAAGAGCCGAATGTCATGAACTTGAGCCGAGAAGCTAAAACAAGCTCCTTCGCCTGCTCTGCTCTTGCAGCACACCTTGGCCTTGGCAGCCCTTGTGAAAGCTCCACACTCCCGGCTGAGCTGGATTACAGCACACATCCATCCACACACGTCAGTTCTTGTTACAAAGCACAAGTGTTCATGTATTGTGATGGTACATGTTTTGATTTGCTACCAAAGTGGGAAAGTATCACATACTTATTGTTATCTGCATTTGAAATAGGGGCTGTAACATTATTTTGCAAATATGCGCTTCATTAACAGAAGCAGTTTCTCAATCGTCCTCCTGCTGAATGCATTGCACGTGCTTTCGTTTGTCAATAGGTCTAGCATCAGAGAAATCCATTTTATCCTCTTTTTCTCTATTATTAACTAAATCCCCCTCTTAACATTGAAGGGGAAAGACCTTTGATACTTCATTCCTGTAATATAGATGACTTGTAATGCTACTTATCACTAATTCTTTTTATTATCTTCCTTTTCTGGACAACCTCATGCCCTTTTTCAGACCATCAAAACCCCCACCTGGATGCCAGGACATTCACAACGTCTGACTTTTTGGTTCCCCCCTGCCTTCAGACTTATTTTGCAGCCCACCTCTGTAACTCTTGCCTTTGAATGTATGGACCATTACTGCACTTCAGGCAGATGTCCCCTGCTCAACTACCTACACAAGAGCTCAGATTTGTTTCCTGCGTTGGAGTGAGAAAGGTGTAGGTGTCAGTGCAAAGTACTCAAAGTAGGAAAAATTTAAAAAAATTACTTCCTGGTGAGGGCTGTTGTCACCCAAGGGATATAACTATTTTTTCACTTACAACGCTAATTTTACACTGCTATTTTGTTCTTTATTTACTTGGTTTGTTACTAGGTAAGAGAGGTTAGTAATGGAAACTTCTCCTGGAGATAAGAACAGGGAATATCACCACCTAATCTTCTAACAAGTATTCAACAAACATATGCACGCAGACACCCACGAGGCAGAGCAACCAGGAGCTACAGGCTGAGAAATCCACCAGAGGCTGAGGGTTCAGGCAACTTGCCACTACCTCACGGCAAGTGAGGCAGCCTTCCCGGTCATCACTGAAAATCCTCCTCTCTCTCCCATCCCTTCTCCTAACGGCCTCAGCAGCCACCCTCCAGCCTTCTCACAGGCGCATCCTGTTACCTTCGGGGGTAGTGAGTAACTAAGCTAACCTGGTAGCCTATTTTCAAGGTTAACCACATCCTTAGGTGAGAAATGTTGGGTTTTTTGTTGGTTTTTTTTTTTTCCTGTCAGCCAGGCATTTCCAAATAGTGTTACCTGAAACTAGGCTAACATTCAATGCAAATAAATGTCTTCACAACACCCTAAAGGTACGCGCAGCCACAAGTGGTTTAAGGGATGCAGATGGAAAAGGGAACAAAAGAAATGCTGCCCATCCCACTTGTGCTAAAACCCAATCCAAGGCGGCTGTCCCTTGTGGCAGCCAACTTGCTGTAGGTTTTCTTGACACCTTGTTGAAGTTCTACCTTCCTAAATGCCCCAAGCCTGCACTGCGCACAGACCCCCTGCCTCCAGTTAGATTCTAGAAAGGAGGCTTTGACAGATTCAGAGAACTGATATCCCCCTCTTCCTGAGGAAAAATATTTGCTTACAAGGGAGAATTTTGATGTCTACTCCTACCAGATGCACCACTGGTTTAACCAGACCCTGCTTATGCATCCTGTCCTGCACTGCCCCCTGTGCTGGTACTACTATTGCAGGACCAGGATCGAGGTTAACCAGTGTCCAAAACGACTTCATCCTACTTCTCTGGGTGGATTTTCTGATTTTTTTTTTTTATTTTTTATTTTTAAATGTAGACTTGTTTCCAAATCAGCTTCCCCAGATAGTCCTGGCTGGGCTACACAATGGGTATGCAAGCAGAGGAACTGGGCAGGAGCTGCTGTAACAGCACCATCCCCAAAGAAGCCTTCTTCAGCCTAGACCCTGCCTAATCAAGAGGTAGTCGTGATGCTGCAGAAATTAAGGCTTGTGTCACCTGCTGACAGAGGCAAATACCCCTTTGGTGGACCATGTGTCATCATATAGGTTTAAGTCAAAGCGCAGTCAAGGGGATACTGAGCTATGGCTACTCCATTTCCTTTAGTAACACAGGCTGTGGTTTCCACAGCAGCTTAAACCAGAGGCAGTGAAATCCCATTTCCCTCTTCCCTCCTTTACACCAGCACTACAGCCGACTTGATCCTACAGTGAGCCAATTCAGGTCACTAATCCAACAGAACTGAATCAAACGAAACTGTGTTTTCCACCAGTTTAATAAACAGAATGGCTCATTACAAGCGTAAATGAGCACGAGTGCTGGCTGAAGGGAGAGAGCGGACATAGCTGGGATCAAAAGAGGGATGAGGACAAGCATACCTGCAAACATCACAGCAACATGAGACGTCACCCAAAGGAATTCCCATTCCTGACCACGCAATCCCAGTCCATGCACATTCATGCCGTGTTTCTCCATCCACAACTACCAAGTTTGACCCTCTAACTTGAGAGAGGGTTGCTGTCTAGTCTAAGGAATCTCATAAAGGATTAAATACCTTATCTTCACAACTCTCTATGCCAGTGGGTGTCACAAGAGGCAGTTTTGTGGGAGAAAACAAGCAGATATAATTTGCTGACCAAAAACATTAAAAAAAAAATCACAGCTTGGCTTGTGTGTCCTAATCTGCACTGCATACTACGCTGCTAAAGCCTTAGCTAGGAAACTTTACTTCAGAGGCTTGTGGTTCAACGTAGGTTATATCAGTTAAGCCACGAAGAGTTGCGCAGCAAGGCCGGGTAGTGCATCTGCAGCGCTGGGAGGCTCAACTATGGCAGAAAGGTTCTGAAAAGGGCCAGGACGAAAAGACTCACCCAAAAAATGGAAGCACACACTTCTTTGTAGCTGACTCAATTCTGCCAAACACAGTCAGCTGGATTTTGACTTAGTGGTATGCTGGGTCTATTTATTCACCAGGTTTACAGTCAAGTATATTACAGTTCCCAAATTTAACATTGTAGCATGGAATTTTCATAGATGATGGTGACAAGGGTAAGACTACTACTACAGAAGAGATTACTACACTAAGAAAAGCTTGGAGAACAGCAGCAAATAATGCTATTAACTGAGGGTTTTGACAGTCATTTAAGAAACGCAAGTTTATCTGTACGGACATAGTACAAAGGACAGGAGAAATTGTTTTGTTTTAAATGTGAGAATCATGATAAACAAACAAAATCCAGACACTATTTTAAGCAGCTTTGCATAAGCATGTGATGATCCTTGTTTTAGTTTGGGCATGAGAGGTTTAAGTTCACTGTTCCAATGGATCCTGAACTACAGGATGTCTTGCATTGTTTCCAAATAGTTTGGGTTACAGCAAAACAAGAGGACAGAACAAATTGTTACTAGCAAGAACTGGCTGGAACAAGCTATGACAAAAGAACTTCCCATCTGAAAAAAAAATAATCCCTGATTACAAAATGAAAAGCAATGCCCCTACCGTTATTACCCTGGTAGTGCAGGGTTTTTTTCTAGAAGAAAACATGAATACTGTCATGGATACGCTTCACGAAACTTGATCTCATGAACAAACAAGGCTGCTGTTTTGCAGAACTCAAAATAGCAGGCTTTGCTTCTGTGTCAGGGGGAAAAAGATGGGAAAGTTAATTCTTTTTTTTTTTTTTTTTTCCTTCAGATGCCAGCAAGCTACAGACCTAGTTCTTTCATCTTACTTCCAACAATGTGCACTGAACCAAAATATTTCTTATTTGGTATACCTGGACATTGGCTTAATGAGAAACAGGACAGAGAAGAATGCAGCATATTATTCCATGTCATTAAAATTGCTGCAATATATCTACACATACCTGCTCCACCTGAACTCCTCATCTACCTCTCTGTGCTTAGACTGTCATCTCTGGAGGCTTTACGGTGAAAAGGTACCATCTAACATTGCGCTTTACAAGTTGACTCAGTACCACATGTTGCACTTCAGAAGTATCTGAAATCCTAGAGAGGTTCATTACTGCCTGCCTTAACATCTCTTGTTTCCAGGATGAATACACAGACAGCTCCTGATGACCCACAGACTATTTGTGTTAAGATTCCTTATGAAGCTATTCCTTATGAAGCTATTTCTGTCTGTAATACATGCTGTTACTGCTTTTGGGCCCCCCTTGGGAGCTGGGGGGTTGCTCATAAGAAATCTGGATGCTTGTCACAGAGTCCAATAAATACCGATTTACCTAAGCTGACTGCATGTACTTGGCATTTACATCCTTATACTCTACACCACAAATGAAGAGACCTGGGAATACAACGTGGACACAGTTACAAGGCTGTGTAGAGCCATTTTGAGTTTAGTACAGCTAACACTGTACCGGGTCTAATATGCCAAAAGGACTTGGTCCTATTCCTGCTTAACTACTCATGCAATCACGCTGTAACTGCCATCTACCAAAGTTTTCAGCACTGGCACAACGAACCACAAATATATGGAGCAAGCCCAACTCTGGTATCACTCCTGATAAGCTCTATCATATCATATACTCTAGTCTCTCTGCAAGTGCCAGGTTTGGAACACCAGGTGATACCAGGTACAGTTCAACATAAGCCATGGCAGATACAGCTTCGTTGCAGGTGCTATCTGCTTCGGGGTGTGAGTAACACGATCATGTGTATGTGAAATACATGGGGTTTTCCCACTAGGTCAAGTATCCCCATCTGCAAAACTGCCTTATCTTAAACAACAAAAACACCCCCATCACCAGTATGAAAAGAGCCATGAATTCTCACTACAGGACAAAATAGTAGCAAAAATGACATTTTAGTTCCTGCAATTTTAACTCCGCTTATTAAAAAAGATGCAACATTCCCAGTTAATGTATTGTAGACAGCTTATTTCATCATCTCTGAACACAAGATAGGGTGTTCTGCATTGCAGAACTGTAAGGTATGAACAAACACCCATTGCTTTCAGAACCACCACCTGAGTTACACAACCATATACAAGCTCCAAAATTTAGAATTAAAGGTGTTGCAGGGAGTTTTAATGATAAATAATATGCAAATGTGCTCTAGTTACATGGATCCCTGATTATCATCTTTTTGTCGTTAGTGAAGTTTTATATACATAGTTAAAGCTGATCAAGAACAAAATATCAGTGGATTATATTTTATGGCAGAGTAAATGACAAGTCTACTCAAATTTCAGGTTGTTATAAAACTGGAGTATTAGGAAGAAACTAGGAAGTTTCAGAAACTCAGCTGTCACTTGGAACAACACAGATCTTTCCAAACGGGCCATTAGTGTTTGTTCTGCCAATTGTTGCACAAAGCCATACATAATTCTCAGATAACCAACCCAAAACCAGAAGCAAGGGTGGCTTCATCTTATCATCTATACTACACTATCTGACACGAGGGAAGCTGAAATTTGGAGGCACTAATGGAAATTCATGCATCTTTGTAAAGTGAACAATTCACAATACATTTGAATCTCCTCAACTCAGTTGTGACATAAGGTTCGCATTTTCTTTTATTAAAACCACCAAACACATAATTACATCTTCTTTACTACAATGAACTTGAAAAATACACATTCAAGGGGCTTTAACTGTAAAGCAAAAAGAAAAAAATTAAGCAACCCAGTTTCTGATGACTTAGGAGGCCTTACCCAAAGGTATAAAAAAAAAAATTAAAGAGAATTTTGGAGTTATTGAAGCCAATATAGGAACAGCATGGCAGAGGAACTGAAGGTAAAGAGCTAAATGGTATTAGCTTGGCATTCTTCCAAGACTCTCATGTCTACCCAACAGCTAAAAATGGCCGGTAATGTTCCCTTTCTCCTCAGTGTCTCCTCCCTCACAACTTCATCATCCCCCTTTTACTGCTGAGGCTGAAACCTCTGCAATTGCAGCAAAACAAAAATGCATTTTTCTTCACCTTTACCCAAGTTTTTGCAGTCCTCTTTTCTCCTAACCCAGAACCTTCAAAGGAGCAAGGGCAATTGCTTCCCAGAGACATTCTTGTTGATGGACTTTTGCTTATTGGCCCCACCCAGCCGCAACATTGTTTCTGGCACTGTTCAAAGCCTCAAAACCAGGTAGGTGACAAACAGCCAAAATCCCAAAGTACACTGCACACAGAAACTGTTTCCCTAAATGTATGTTAGCTTCAGAGCTGTTTATCATAGCAGATGTCCGTTAAATTCACTGCCTGCACCACAAATAAATCAGCCTCAAGGAATGCACTGGGAATCGCAGCTCAAGTTTTTCCTTCAACTTTTGTCCTAAACCTGAGCAAACATTAAGATCTTAATTTCCCCACAGTTAAACCAGCAATGATATAAGCCTTTCAACATCAGGGCAAGAAGAGAACACATGTAAATGTAAGAATTATCACACCCCACAATCTGATAGAAAACTTTACACTAGGAGCTAAATAACTCAGATGAAAAATACAGTGCAGAGTATAAAATTTCTCTTAAAATACAACTAAAAGGCAAGCAGTTATCACAGAAATGCTCAAAGTCATCAAGCATTCTGATAAGAATTTCATAGAACTGAAATTTAAAAATAATTACATCAAAAGGAGACACCAAGTATTTCAAAAACCTCTGTTTTATTTGTACAGAGTAAAATACATCATATAGTGAACATTGTTTTCCACCCATAATCTAAAGCCATTAATAAGTGTTTTCTTTTCACCAAATATTCTGGCCAGAAGCACAGACAATGGAAACGGGAATGCTAATTAGTCTCTCTCTGCCAGAGCTACAAGGTGCACATCAATCTCTGCTTCTGTAAGGATCCTGAAAGAACAAAAAGAAATCTTAAATAGCTTAAATGATTCTTCCCCTTAAGCTCCAATATTACAACCTGCTATCCACACAAATAAGTTTTATACAACAGGTCTTCCAGCTGTTTAAAGCACAGCTGCCAGGGCCACAGGCCGACATTCCAATCCTTTTTGAAAAATAAAGGAAGAATCAAAGGCACTAGAGAGCAAAGAGGTAACAAACATCAGAAAAAGAACAGGTAATTCCTCATGAGTAATACATTTGCAAGCTGGGACCTAGCGAGAAGAATGGGTATGGTAATTAGTATGGTTACTGCAAGGGGGACACAGGTTTTCATAGCCTTCTCCCTCTGCTTGTTATCCCTCTTTTCTGAAAAGGACATAAGACCGGTAAATGAAGTTTGGCAGAAAGCTAGCGCTTGACCCCTGAGCAGCAGTAGAAAAGCAGTAATGCAGCTACTGCATGCTTTCTCAAAAACCCTATGCTATTCTGTTGTCGTAAACACACACCATCAAATGCAAACCCATCCATCATCACCATGCCAACTTTAAACGCATTAGGAAGCACTCAAAAGGCTGCACCTGTAGGACCCAAAGGTTTGAAACCTCTCTCCAAATCCCACCTACCAAGTAGATAAGCTAAAGCAGCAGAGGACTTCTTTCCCACATACCTGTTGCTCTCTCCCTTTTTTTTTTTTGTAATAAAAAAAATAAAAAGCAATGAAAAACTAAGGCAGAAATAACTGAACTCCTCTGCAGCAAGCCTGCCTTAACTAAACTTTAGGTAAGACATACCTGGAATGTCTTTTTGCATTAACAAAAAAGCCCCCAAACTTATTCTCCCACATTTCACGCACATTTCCATAGCTATATGTTGTGCTGTGAGAAGGTAGTCAAGGACGCTGTATCAGATGTGAGGTATGGCCCTCAGCAGGCAGATTTCCAGGTGTTGTCTTGATAGATTGACCAAGTAACCTCGCAGCACACAGTGCGCCGCACTCATATTCAGGCAGTAACAGGGGAGGGAGGAAACTGCAGGTGTCTTGCTTTCATGCTAGGTGGTAATGCAGTGTACTCAGAAAGTAAAAGTTCAGCCAGTTCCAAATCACTGCAGTAATTTTTAAATCCAGGATCTTTTAATCTTGTCAAATTTAAACAGAATATTTCAAATCATACGAATTCAGAATCTATTAACTATATACTGAAGATGTTAAAAAGTGCTACAATGACAAGATGAGCAAGAGTCATTTAAAGATCCCATTTAAAAAAGGATAAATAAAAATTAAGGGACTTGCAAAATTTTCCCAACTATAAAACAGACTTTACTGCGTTAGTTGTCATGACTATGATTTGGAAGTGGACTCCAGATACTAGTACAAAGAAAATTTTTTATTTATTTAAGCATGAAAAATCATCTGGATGAGATGTAACTACATTTTAATCATTGTATTAAGCAATACCCTTTTAAGAAATAAAAGGTAACACTTTTGTCTACTGAATCTCTTAACCATGTCAAACATTTTAAAACTGTGTTATTATTTTTTTAAAACAACGTCTTTTACCCCTACACATTTTGAAGAGTTACAAATAAATAAAAAAAACCTCCAAAAGTTCCACTTCTGACTTTTATCTTTTTCTCTACTTACCATTACACAAGAAGTCAAAACCAATTGCACATAACCAGAGAAACACACCAATTTTTATCAACACTGATCACTTACCTGAATTTAGGATTTTCCACTGTAACTACACCAACTTCTATTTCTGAAGGTTTGAAATCAATGGATAGTACAGTAGACAGGCATGTTATTGCTGTCTGAAAGACGACAAAAAACCCTATCATTAAACAGCAAGCACTGGCTTTTTTTTTTTTTTTAAATAGACATAGCATTAACAACGACCCTTCCTTCTAGTTTTAAGTTATCTCCCTCCACCTCAAAACCTCAGCTTTCAAATAGTTTCCCCTTGTTACAGAATACAGTCCCTCTCTTGTCCTCTCCCTAAAAAGCCTACAAAAAACAAAGGGATGTGTCATTTTCTTGCAGCAGAAGAAAAACCACAACAAAACCAAAACCTCTTATCATGCAAAGGTTAAAACCCCAGGTCCCAAGGACAGAACATGTTTCACTAGTGGCAAACAAGACAGACATCATCATTACAGTCCAAGATTACTCAAAGCACACACCACTTGCGTAGCTTCCATTTTGCCTTTTCTTCTGGTAATTAAAATTACGCTGGCTGCTTTTAAAGGCTGCATTTCATCATGGCTTAATTTATTTTTTTTCCAACCTAACCATCACCTGTTTTAAAAAGCAGTCTTTGCAACCTCACTTATACTTAACCCTGCAGTAGGGTCATAATAATGCTAAAGATGTATTCCTAAAATGATGATTCAACACAAAAAGTTCCATAAAACAGCTGTGTAGCTAGATGCTTATCAAATCAGTTATGCCAGCATTTAATTCTGATCAGTAATGCGTTAAGAAGTGTAGAACACCAGACAAAACTTTGCTAAAGTTTATTTTCAATATGTTGGTAATACATTGATTGTGCAATAATTCTATAAAACTATATAGATATCTTATCAGAAGACTTTCAAGTTGTTAAAAAAAAACCCAAAACCAACGACAAACAGAAAACCCAAAACCCCAAACAAAATTCTTATCCTTGAAGCATTACCTGTACACACCACCAGCTTTTAAAAAAAGCCAGTGTATGAAGAACACTACAAAAACATGATTCTTCTTTTTGTTTGATAGACTTGCTTCTCCCTGTCACTACCGACTTTCAGAGTAACAGTGTCTGATCTACATTCACAATCTCAGCCTTTTTCCAAAGACAAAAAAAAAAGGTATAGAAGCCCATCTGGGATTTGACTGGCAGATTAATTACCAATTAAGTATTTGCACCATAACATGGAAGTTTTATGAATTAAAAACAAGAATGACAACACTGTTTCATCTACCTCCAACAGCTCAACTAAGAAACATGCAAAGCATAATCAAGCAGAGATGGAAAAATACATTTAATGCGAAAAATATTTAGCCAGGGTAAAAAAGGATCTCTGAGGAAATTTCAAACATTCAATTTCAGTATGCTATAATAATTTAACCCTCTCAGGACCTTCTCTTTAAAGAAATCACATGTAAAGGATATCAGTACTTATCAAGATATACATATAAAATTTATGAGTTTATGCTGAAGAACTTTCTGCCTAAATGGTACTTTCACAGTAATGTAGACTTCAGAAGTAATTTAGCTGAAGGTCCGAATCTGCATAGCATTCACAGGGATCTCAATGCAACACTCGTTTAATCTTACAGGGCAGTCAGCTGCTTAGATTATTATTTCTCATTTCAACTGCTGATCTTTTGATGCAGGAAACGTAACATTATGAGAGAAGAACAAAGCCTGGCAGGAGAAACAGGTGGGCCATGGAAGAGGACTCTTTAGAGAGATCTCTACAGTACAAGTGAAAAAAGTAAGGATGACTTATTTTATAAGTTCACGGACCTATTTTATAAGTATAATACCTTTTTATAATGGGTCTTGAACAACAGTTTTCACAGTAGGCGTAACAACTGGTGTGATATTTACTAAACTGACAGACAAGCACTACCCCATCCTGTTTGAAATGATTTCTAACATGAAGATTGTTTTAAGTGCCACTACACGTAAATTGTACTGGTATCCCCACAACCAACCACTGTAGTAACCAACCTCCAGCTACAGTGGGAGTGCTACAATGACAGATTCTGCTTCAGCTAATGTAAATTAGAAAAAGCAGATTAGATGACCATTTAAACACTTGCAAAATACCTTCAAAAGATTTTCTGGTTGGAATAGCTATACTTGCTCTGGCAGCAATACAGAACTGTAAGAAAACAGGAAATACCTAACTGCATTCCGCTATATCGCAAGCCTACATACAGCATATTCATTAAAAATACTTTAACAAATCGTTATTTCCTTCTGCTGGCCTACCTCTACTGTTTGTTCGTATGTCCAATCAAATTTCTTCTTTACTTTCTTTTCAAGAAAACTGGTTGACTCTGTCTGTTTAACTCCTGCAGCTGTGGCCTTGAATCCACAATAGTAACCTGCCGGATCACACTTGTATACCTGAGGGCCGTGCTCTTCATCAATACCAATCAAAATCATACCTTGAAGAGAAAAATTGTTAATTGATTTCTTTCCCCAATTTTAGCAATTTCATTTCACTAAAGAACAGAATAGATACTCCTCTCCTGTGAAAACTGTACAAGCACAGCAGTACATTTTTGTGAACCAGTCCAAAACTTAGCACTGCGATTTGCTCTTTAGCTCTAATTTGCCATTTCTTACCAGCACCTCATTACCAAGTGCACAACCCAGTTTAGTGCAAACTAGATTTCTATCATTCTCAAAGAAGGCTACTCATTAAACATAGAAACATTTTTGCCACGCTCAGGTGTAGAGAACCACAAAGTCAGGAAATAGAAAATTATTAATTCCAATACAAAGTTAATGCAACCAAAGTTCACTTCCTATATATTGTATGACACTTTAAAAGCGTAAATAATCATTCTATTAACATGTGCCTTTTACCAGAAAGCAAGTCTACAAATATGTTGAAATTAATGGAAATATTAAGAGATCAACTTTAGATTTCTCGACTGTAATCCTGCAAAGCACTGTATTACATCCCTTTTCCTCTTTTCTTTAAAGGAAAAAAAGATCCAAAATTAGATGTGGAAATATCAGAACATAAAACTGAGTCTTTGAAGACCACGTGACTAAATGCTTTAAAGTTGGACAGACTTCAAGTAACACTAACTGGTCACATCACTGAAACGCATCTGTGTTCACCCATACTTCTACATTTACAGTTGTATAGTCACAATATGCATATTAAAAATAACTCAAAAGCAATACTTGCAAGAAAATCCAACAGAACAAGGTCAAGGTTTTAAATTATTTTTGTTTTACTCTTGCGTAACTTCTAACTAATAGTTACAGCTGATAAGCTTCTGAGCAGCAATTACTACAACAGAAGAAAAATTTCCCATCATCTTTTCAAAAAAAGGTTAAGGAAAGTTAAGAAGAATACATTTTTATTCGTGTATTTAAAAAAAACCAAACCAACAATGCTTTCCAGCAGTATCAAGGCATGGGAAATGCCAAAGGAAGAAAGAAACAATCATTCCTGAACATGACAAGCATAGGAAAATTGCCCCATCATGGAAACTGTGGTGCAACCCTGAACGTTACTTCTTTAGCGAGAAGTGCTAGTGCCTACTATGATTACGAGAAGTGATTCATCAATTCTGAAACCATTCTCCTTAAAAGAAAAAAACCAAAACCCAAGCAAACAGAAAGTTTAATGAAAAAGTAATTGAGGAAACACGGCCTTTTATCTCAGTTCCCGGACAGCCCAGCAGTATGGTTATAACTTGCTCACAGCCAAATGTAAGAGAAAAAACAAGTCAGAACCAATCTCGGAACACAAAGATGACCAGGAATATCTACCAAACCAACTTTACACGCATCTTTTTTGTATTTATTTAAGCTGCATTTGCTGTTCTAAAACAAGACTGCTGTAGAAATGTTTGCAAGTGAAATATTTTTAAGCACTTCTGCTCTACATTATATATGCATTATGGTTAAGTGAAGAGCAAAAATTATGCATGTTTTTGTCCTATACATACTACTTAGGTAAGAAAGCCACAAAACCTGCACAAACATAATTGCACTCTCCATATGTTTTAACAGTGATATTTACCCAGACAGAGACACAAGTAAAAAGAGCATCTCCCGTTCACAGACATCACTGCGCAGAGCAAACAGACTAGGCCCGAAAAACTAAGGTGAAATAGTATCGTACATTTTAAAGAGGCTAAATCATTTACTCCAATTCAAATGCTGAGTCAACGGCAAAATCGTGGCTCCAATTCAAAACTTCCAGCACTGCTCTCTCATTTGGCTGTTCACCCCTCTTACTCCTTCAGTTACATCCCTATCTCGCACAATTTGAAAATGGGTGATAATTTCTTATACTTGAAGTTGCAAGCTTAGACAAGAAACAGAAAAGATTAATTTCATACACTATACTTACAGCAACCAAGAGGCCTCATTTCAGCATTTTGCGTATAGACCTGAGAAATATCTGCAATCCTTTTACACAGCATATCCACAGGGATGTCATAGCCATACTTGTACTTCCAGTTAGCAGCCTCATAGCGGGCTCTCTGCACCTGGGATCTGCTGTCAGCTAAACAGAAAGAACTCATGTTAATTTCACTGAACAGTACCACCTCTATTCCTAGCACTGCTTAAGGATGCAAGTTTCAAGCTCAACTTTAAGTTGTCTTAAATACACATATTAGAACTAGACAAGTTCTCCAAAACCAGACCAAGTGGAACAACTCTCCTAGAGCACTTATTTGTTTTATGTGATTGCAAAGCGGGCGATCTATATAAAAAAATTGACACACTTCAGATACTTAAAAAGATGGTGCGTTAAATACCTGTCATTCCTGTCATCACACAGCCAATATTTTCAGTAATTCTGAATAAATGAGTCACTGTGTTGGAATCCAGTAACTTGTCCTAAAGAGGAAATAGAAATAAACTAATAGAAAGCACTGTCCTTCAAGTACGAAAAAGACAGACTCTGCATGCTCTGGTATTTACAGAAGAGTAAAAAAAAAAAAGATCAACTAACAGCTAAAAAATGTCTTTCAGGCTCTCTACTATTTACTGCTATAGGCATGTGAAGGAAGAAATAGGATAATGAGCAAGATAAAAACCTCAATATCCGGAAAAGGCTAGAGCATGACCAATGTCAAAGTCTTTTTCCCTCTGAAGAAACTTTGAGAACACACATACAAAAACTTGAGCCCTTATTGCATGCTGCCCTTCAAACACAAGGGCCTTCCCCCTTTGTCAACAATACATCACCACTGTGCTGAAACACTCATGAAAATCTGTTCTCCATGTGACGGGTGTAACATTTTCTGAGTAGGAATTAAAGAAATCAGGAAACCAATTATGGCCAACTCAGCCCTTACAAGCCAGAGTAGTGTATGCATGCCATATGCATGCCATAGTGTATGCAGCAGACCCAACTCTATATTTTAGCTTCAATTCTTTGACAGCTACAGAGAAACCCAATATTACAGTACTTGGTGAGGAAATGTACAGTTGAGCACTAAATGGAGCTAGAACTTGTAATAAGCAGAACGACAATAAGATATTAAATTCAAACTGCAATATATGTCAATGCTAATAAATGTAATATCCATGTTGGCAGAGTCTCACTCCCATCTTTTTTCATATTTCCTTCCAGCCTCCCCCTCAAAAACGGACTACTTACAGGTACTTTCTTCTGTGTTACAATTACTGCAGAATCTTTCCCACGAACAGCTACAGATGTAAGTCCGCCCTGGTTTATGGCCTTAAAAGCATATTCTAGAAAAATATGTAAAAGTTAATGAAAAACAGGGTTAGCGAGATCAGTACAAAGAACTCTGACACACCTCCCCCCAACACAGAAGTCTCACCAAGTTCTGGCTTTATTAATACTTTAACACTTGTGCAACACTTTGTGTCTTCAAGATCTTTAGCACAATGGACACAAGAACTTTTTGATCGGAATTCACTCTCTTTATAAAACCACTACCACTACTTCCTTTCCATATTTCTAATAATTTGCCTTTTTCATAGAGTCATAGAATTGCCTAGGTTGGAACAGACCTTTAAGATCGAGTCCGCCATCAACCTAACACTGCCAAAACCACATCTCTAAGCACCACATCTGCATGTCTTTTAAATACCTCCAGGGATGGAGACTCCACCACTTCCCTGGGCAGCCTGTTCCAACACTTGACAACACTTTCCATGAAGAAATCTTTCCAAACACCCAATCTAAACCTCCCTGGCACAACTTGAGGCTGTTTCCTCTTGTCCTATCGCTTGTTATTTGGGAGAAGAGACCAACCCTCGCCTTTCTACAGCCTCCTTTCAGGCAGTAGTAGAGAGCGATAAGGTCTCCCCTCAGCCTCCTTTTGTCCAGACTAAACAGCCCCAGTTCCGTCAGCCACTCCTCATAAGACTTGTTCTCTAGACCCCTCACCAGCTTTGTTGCCCTTCTCTGGCCATGCTTTTTTTTTTCCAGTTAAAATGCTTAACAGCAACACAATTTGTTTTAAAACAAAAAGGCTCTTCTGAACTTGACCAAAACGGTCCTTTTTAACACGCAGAAGTTTAGTAATTCAAGCATTATTACCATTGCAGGGATGCAATTTTCTTTTGCAGATTTTAACCGATATAGATGAAAACTGAAATGATGGCACAGGCAAAGATTGGTTTTAACCTTACTATCACATTTTCTGACTTGGCATTCAAACACTGCAATGCTTTTATTCGCTTTTTAAAATGAAACCTATGTACATGCCAACTAATCAGCATTATTCAGATAAATACAATGGATTAAGATTTACTTGATATGATCCATGAAATAAATTTCCCTTGATCAATGGTTTCAAAAGCCTCAGGAACAACAACTTTAAAAACTGTTTGTCTGGCAACATATGACAAACATTCAGAACTCCTTAGTATCTGGTTAGGAGAGGCAAATTTCAGGCAGTAGCTAAATGCAGATGATCTTTTTGTTAAATGTGTCAATGAAATGGAATTTAGAACATGTCTAACCAACAGCACAGCAAATTGCTAAAATTGTGTTCTAAAATAACTGGAGCAATAAACTTAGCTGTTTTAAAAGCTGCATTCAAATCTATGCAAGAGACTGCACAACAGGAGAGGAATAATCTGAAAATGAAGACCAACTCTTGCAATACCAGGATCTTGATGTTCAATCTGCTGAGTCAGCGTTGTGGAAGGGCTGATTGCCATGTGTTTATGGCATTATATTTATTATTCTCAGGCATCAGATCATTTACTGTTTACCCAAACATGCCATACAGAATGCTCTCCCTTTCTCTCCACTAGATGCACAACTCCGCCCACCTCTTCACTTGCCTTCCCTGGGATGATCAGTGCTAGCCTGCAGCAGAGCACAGAACCCTGCGAGATGTGAGCTAGCACTGCCCGCAAACTGGTCATGTTTGAAGCCCCAGGCCAGGACTCTGCAACGCTTGTTTATTTATGACAGGACCAGAGGCAATGGGCACAAGCAGAAACACAGGAGGGTCTATCTGAACATCAGGAAACACTTTTTCACTGTGACGATGACAGCACTGGCACAGGTTGCCCAGAGAGGTTGTGGAGTCTCCACCCTTGGAGATACTCAAAAGCCATCTGGACATGGTCCTGGACAATCAGGTAATGCTGCCTGAGCAGAGGACTGGACCAGATGACTTCCAGAGGTCCCTTCCAACCTCAGCCACTCTGTGATTCGGTGACACTTAGGTGGGAGCAGGAATAAGTGTCCTCACAAACTGCATTTGCTCAGAAGTACCGACAACTAGCCTTGATAAACTGCAGTCCCTTCTCACTCTGTTCTTATCACCAACTGCATTGCTCAGTTTTCAAAGAGACAAGCCAAAAAGTCAAGTGGCTCTTACAGTATAACAAATCCAAGTTGCTAGTGGTGTTTTAAGTCTGTTTTCTGCTACGTAAGTATTTCAGTACTACTGCACACGTTCTTTCTGAAAACAGCAGTCCCTTGCTGTTCCCTGAATACATCCCAACAGTCAAAAATTCGACCATAATAATCTTCTTTACCTCCCAAAATCCCACTTAGATGAAATATCACCTTTGAAGACTGGAACTAATAGGCAGCAAGGCAACACTGACGCTCTGAGGGATTTTAACTACAGCAACAAGAAACGTATATGAAATAACAGTGACTTTTCTAATGTGAGATCACTTCAAAGGCACCTGAGCTTTTTGAGCTTTGGAAGCAGAAGACAAATCTAAAGCAAAGCACAGGCATTTCAGTCCAATATCACTACACTGGAAATCTGTTCAGGTATTGCCAACTTCCAGAAAAACCTCAAGTTTTAAGGCAGCCTTAAAGCAACATGTGTCCGTGCCTATCCTTGACAGCACCTAGTTAATCTGAATCCAGCACACGGAGAACGATGTACAAGATTCAAAAAGAATGAAAGAAAGAAAAAAGTAAGATTTGGATATTTGACCACAAGCCAAACATGAGCTTTCTGCCCATGCTGTGGCTAGCTGCTCACCAATGGTCACTAATGTGGCACCATGCCTGAGTTATCAGCCTGGCTGCAGGTAGAATGAGCTT
Organism: Charadrius vociferus; assembly: GCF_000708025.1. NCBI lineage: Eukaryota > Metazoa > Chordata > Aves > Charadriiformes > Charadriidae > Charadrius > Charadrius vociferus. Next base: position 7,172,130 of record NW_009648876.1, on the reverse strand, counting down.
ACACTTGCTTGAAGTTAACTATGCACACCTACGTATTTTTCTTCCCATAGCATACAGGTACTCAAAAATATCTTTATACAGCTTCAGGCTGTGTGCAGAGGCTCTCAAATAACATGCAGATACTTGCTTCTAAGACACGCATAAAAGATATGGAGCTACCGCACATTTCTCACACATTAACTAATGGTTGAATATACCCAGGAGGTAGAAAACCAAAGCTCAGTTTCCTCTCTGCTACAGGATGCAGAAACCATTCCCAACAAGTAGTACTGCAACAGAGCCCGAAAGACAACGCAGACCAACCAGCCTGTTTTAATGGCAACAGCAGGTTGGAGCCCATGACTCTTCCATCACAGAGCCACTGACATCCTGTGCAAGGAAGTGCTGAATATACCACCCATATGTATAAGGCTCACTATGCAAGTTGCATATAAGCCTTATACACACCCCAGGTATAAGACAGCACCCGTATGTAGGTATCTGGTACAGCTAACTTTCTACCTGCGCATAGACACCTACACACAGGGCACTCTCCTAGTTGCTCCTTGGAGAAAGGACTGCTTGAGACTGGGCCACATGCCCATGATGCATATTCCACATAGCCTGCTTCCTGGGAAAAATTCAAGGGCAAACACAAAAGAACCTGCTGACTACCATAGACAATTCATGCAGCCTGATGCTAGCAACCTCCTTTCCTGGAGAACAAACAGATGTATGGATATACTGTGTGACGTGTGTGCAGTGAAGCCACTGCAGCTAAGGAAGAGCCACTAAGCTCCAGGGGAAGATGGCATCAGGAAGAGGATGACAAAACAATTCACCTGGCCCTATTGTGAGGATCCTTCAGGAGCACTCTCAATCCATTGTCCTGCCAGACTGCGAGCTGACTATGCTGTTATCGAGTATTCTGCAGAAAGAGCACCATGAGGCTCTTCTGCAGAATCTGGTGCATTGTAAAAATACGAATAAAAGATTCAGTGGCCTACAGAAGATGATGAAGCGAGGCTGCAGATTAATTGCAGAATGTTCTAAGAAGCCTGGAATCAAAAGATGGTTGCTGCTGCCTCACAGGCCAGGATGTACAGAACAAATGGCATTCAGGTGTAACAAGAGAGTGCGTAAGTTACCTCCAAAAACTGACTATTACTCTGGCATGCAGGGTTTGAGGTAGTTCAAGGCCCATTTCAAACAGCTATAGTAGTTCTCAGATTCCAAAACACAACGCTCATAAGTCTGGCAAGATAAATTGAAAGAAACACTTCAGGGGGAATAAACAGTTTCTGGGTAGCTGTCAGTTTGGTCTCCAAGCACCTGAAATCAAACACTGGGAAACCACAAGTACCTCCCTGTGGCAGGGGACACTCGAGAAGGCCCACCCTGGCTCTAAGCTTTCCTTATCTCACGCGAGGGTCCCTTTCCCAGACCCCCACGCCGGCACGACCGGGACAGCAGCTGCTCCAGGCTTCTCCCCGCACACCGCGGGGACCGCGGCTC
>NW_009648876.1:7144242-7169278 GCF_000708025.1 Charadrius vociferus | reverse complement strand
CCGTCACGCTCCACCCCCGCCACTGCGCATGCCCGAGCGCCGCGCCGCTCCTTTCCCCCGCCCGCCCGCGCCGCTTCTCTCCGAGCATGCGCACGGAGGGGAGGGGGGAACCGGCCGCGAGCGGTCGCGTCGCGACATGTTACCCAGGTCGTGAGCCAAGGGCAGTGCGCCTTAGACCCCGCCGCCTTCGGCGGGGCGGGGCAAGAGGCGCGAACCGTGCCGGCCGATGGGTGGGTTCGCGGGAAAGCAGGGAATAATGCACGGAAATACCGGAAAACGGGAGAAAAAGCGTCCCGACGAGCTGTACAGCCAGCCGGGGAGACAAACCCCCTCCTGATTTCCTAAGCGGAACATTTCCGCGTGTTCTCCTCGACGAGTCTGATTTCAACGCAAAGAAACGCGCTAACCTCAACAAAACAAAACAAAAAACTGTTTAAGGCATTCCTCATGAGTAGTTGTTGCCGCAGCTGCATTCTAATGGGATGTTTAAAAGATTTAACTTTTTATCGGTGTCCAGTACAAAGGGAAATTCCCCAAATTTAAACTTGTGAATATCTGCTCTTTTTGCCTTTCAGCATCTTGGATTTCCCCCACGCTTTGTGGGAAGGCTTTTTTTTTTTTTTTTAAAGTCGGGTCATTAAAAGAGTTGGAAAAGCTGTGTTTTGGTATCCACACCTCTATTTTAAAAGATAATTATTAGGTGAGCTTACTCTTTGTTGAAATAGTAGATTACAGGTGCATTTTGTGTATGCCATGCATTAAAAGTCTGCTTGCTTCAATTTTTCAATATACTTTCCCTTGCTTATATAATAGGGAATAAAATGGCTTGCTCTGTGTCACAAGGCGCGGGGTTTGTCCCCTTCACTAGGGAAGCGCTGCGTGGGGCAGCCGTGAACTATTCGAAGCTGTGGTGAAGAGGACAACGAAGAGGACGTAGGATGGTCTCGGCTGGGTCAGACACGGAGCCAGCTGAGCCCCACGCCCCGGCTCCTGCTGCGGCCAAAAAGCAGATGCCCAAGGAGAAGTAGTAAGACTACAGAAAGCCTTTAATGATACACTCCCTGAATCCTCTCCCAGGCTCCAGCCATCTGGAGGGACTTCCCAAGGCAGAGACGGCGCCTGGTTATTTAATAACCCTCGCTGGTCTCCCCTTGAACTCACGTCAGCTTCTTGCACCCACGGCATGCCGCGGCAAAGAGTTGCTCAGCGTAACGAGGCGTTGTGTGGTTTCGTCTGAACCTTCCATCTGCCAGCACCGTTTGATGCTGCTTTTGTACTGGAAGAGACAGCAAAGCATTGATCCCGATGCATCCCCTCCACAATGCTCATGATTCTTAACCACCTCTGTGTCTCTTAAGACCTCTGTTTCTCCAGGCTGAGGATTCCCACCCTCCCAGTCCTTCTGCATACAAAGCTCTTCCATTCTGTAACACTGGAGTTTAATGTCAGATTTTTTTTTTCCCCTTGAGAAAAAGGGGATGGGAAAGTAGAAGTAATTATCAAGCATTCAGAGTGATTGCCTAAAAGTAACTAAGAAAATTCTTAAGTGTTTGGAACCAAAGATTCAATATTTGACTTACACCAAGGAAAGAGTAATAGTTGCTCAATACCATGCAGCTGACAGAGTGGAAGTCATGCTACTTTCAGGATATAGTTTCCAGAAGTTTTCTCTTATGTGTAGCAATTTTGTCAGCTTCCAAAGTAAGGTTTTGTTTCAGAAGAGCAGTCGCGTGTTTTCGGTTTAGCGGTTCATCATCTCTGATCAACCCTGTGACAGTCAAAGTCCGTGTTACAGGATCCTGAGGGAAGACTGTTCTCACTGACATGTTTTTAACGTAGTAAACAAGAAGTGGGTGAGCTTGGAGATGAAGCTGTTCACAAAATAGCTATCACACAGGCTGAATCAGTTCAGCCTTCCTCAAGTCTGTCTCGCTAAGGCATCTCCATCTCGGCAGCACGTGCCAGACCAAGCTAGGTGTTAGTTCCTTCCGATTCCTGCTCTCCTCGTGCGGTGTGCTGGCAAAGGGCACGCAGTGTCGTTTGCCGTGGTTTCGGGGATACCAGTCACTGCAACGTTTGGAGGACTTGCCTTTCTGGCATTCAGCGTGGACCCATCAATCTAATAAACTGACCAGGCAGACATGAGAAATCCTTGGATTTTCACTGTGCCACTGTATAAAGCAGTAGTAGATGTCAAGCAGATCTGCTGGTAGATGTCTGTAAGCAATCCCCATATTCATTGTTATCTCTAAATGCCCTTTTTTCAGTAATCTGAAATTTGAAGACTTACAGCAACACAGAAGCAATGTTATGTCAGAAATATCTTAACTAAGATGGAAAAAATTAACCTCAGACAGAACCGAGCCTCTGGAGACTGTGTACATCTATATGAACAGGTGGTATGCAACTGAGAAAGTCTGTAGGCTGATCACGAATGTTTCCTCTTTGGTTCCAGGGACAGGAGGCCGTTAATTCCCTATAAGGTTTTACAGTAAAGTGTATTAGCAGCAAACATAAGGAAAAAAAAGTCACAACAATTCTCATGCTAATGTTGGGACATCTTCCTGTTGTGAATTCCAGGTTCTGTTCCGTCTTCCCCTAAATACACTAAGAATGCGTATTTAGGAAGTGCTACTATTTAGAAGGTATTATGGTATCTCTGTAAGAACAGTTTTGAGATGAAACCTCAGTGATTGATTGAGGACGTGTCTGTTCTCAGTCAAAAGGAAGTACAGGATGCGTTTATTCCAGTTAGATGTTGACATTATGCATGTCTGTTAATGACCAGGGGGAGGTAAAATACAAACTTCAATGGATAAACATGTCTGGTAATGAAATGGGTGGCCTGAAGGTGCCGTTTCTGGTCAGCTAAAGCTGACCCAAGGTGGAGCTGCAGGGGCCCACCTTCTGCAGCCTGACATTTCAGCCCGCCTACTTGTGCAATGGTGCTAGTTCAGTGCAGCAACACCAATTTTGACCTAGCCAAAACACATTTTTTAAAGGATTTGCATTCTGCTGTCTCTGCTCTTGAATTGCTTAGGACTGCAGAACCATCAGAGCTAATACCAAACTGGGACCATAACAGTACTGATTCACATCAGCCTATGCTGTTGCGAAACTTCAAACAGAGAGTAAGGAACCCTCATACAGAGCAACAGTTGCTTACTAAGCAGTCCTGTACAGGAGAAGACACTCACTTTCACGAAACAGTATTTGCAGTTTCAAGGAGATTCTGACTTACAGAATTGTAAAAACAATATTCTGACAAATGAGAAGTAAATTGGTTTGCAGAGCGAGAGAAGAAGATCCAATCTCCCTGCTCTCCCTGGCAGGCTCCAGAAAGCAGGTGATCTATGGGAGCTGGCATGTTCTGTCAGAGAAGGGGTCTGGTGATGAATGTTACCAACAACATGATGATTTTGAAACCAAGGTCCTAGGTTACTGTCATGATTTCAGCTGGGATAGAGTTGACTGTCTTACTAGAAGCTGGTGTGGTGCTGTGTTTTGGATTTGGGATGGGAAATAGTGTCAACAGCGCACTGGTGTTTTTAGTTATTACTAAGCAGTCAAGGCCTTTTCTGCTCCTCACACCTCCCTGCCAGCGAGCAGGCTCGGGGGGCACAAAAAGCTGGGAGGAGACACAGCTGGGACAGCTGACCCCAACTGACCAAAGGGGTATTCCATACCATGTGATGTCATGCTCAGTATGTAAAGCTGGGGGAAGAAGGAAGGGGGAGATGTTTGGAGTGATGGCATTTGTCTTCCCAAGTAAATGTTACGCATGATGGAGCCCTGCTTTCCTGGAGATGGCTGAACACCAGCCTGCCCATGGGAAGCAGTGAATGAATTCCTTGTTTTGCTTTCCCTATTAAACGGTCTTTATCTCAACCCACGAGTTTTCTCACTTTTACTTTTCCAATTCTCTCCCCGATCCCAACCAGGGGAAAGTAAGCGAGCGGCTGCGTGGTGCTAGCTGCTGGCTGGGGTTAAACCATGACAGTTACCTTAAGAGGCATCCAGCTCCTCTACTCTTTCTGCACAGTACCTGAAGGACATGACACAGCTGCTGGTTTACAAACCAGGAGTAGAAAAAGTGTCAGGATGGCTCTCAGATGTGAAAAAAAAAATTAGCAAGGAACATGCTTCAACGCTAAAAGTCCTGAGGGAGCGTTGCCATGGGACACTGCAAAAGCTCAGAACTGCAAATACGATACAAAAAGATCTGTATGATTTAGTTCAGTTTCAAACTGAGGATCTTTCCGTGTGCAAGACAAATATGATAAAAGCATCACCTTTCATCTGAGATTAATGTGTCATTTCCGTGGTTTTTGGGGAGAAAAGTTTGCATTAAAGTGGCAAGTGCAATAAATGAACACGTTTACCATACAAACACTTATAAATAATAAATTAGAACACTTTTCCTGTAATATACACTAATTTTCTTGCTTTATTTATAACTTGGGATAGGTTTTATAAAAATACCTGTACACAATTCAGTTTTGTCCTATTACTGCCTTTAAGAATTTCTAGTTATGATCAATTTTTGTTTAGAAAATTCATGCATTTCCATAAGCAAACTATTCCACTGTCATGAAACCCTGTCAGAAGCAGCAAATTAAAGAGTGTGAAAGAGCCACACAGTATCCCACTGGTTGTTTCCTAATTCTTCCAATCAAAATCTTAATATATGTTGCTACAACAAATCTTTTGCGTTCTATGTGATCAAATGAATTCTGGTTGGTGAGAGGAAGTATTAGGGCTATGTGTGTCTGGCAAATGGTGAACATACCATTTGGCCCAGTTATCTCCATTTATTGCCTATAGACATTGTGTGACACACAATGTGGGCAAGGTCAGTTGTGCCCATTTTGAAGGTACTTTGGAAGTCCTGATTAATTTCTTCGAAGTAGAGAGTTTACGAATTTCAGTGTAGATGAGAAGCTTGAGAAAAAAAAAATATTAAAAAAACACAACCTGAAATTCCAAGAGGGAAAAACAAGTTTTAATTCAAATCACATTGAGAGGCTACAGAAATTGCCTGTAAAGATGGAAATAATGGACCTAATTCATGCCTGCTGGACCACCGTTGATGTTAACAGATTCACTGCAGGAATGACTTTGACAAAAAGCAGTTACTGAATTTTCTTTAGTTATAGGCCTCACACATTAATCCCATAATTGTACTGCTGAGTTCTCCCAGTCAGCAACAGTGATTAAAAAAAAAAAGCAGCTTCAGCTTGTGCAATTACATTCTTCATCATTTCTGTTGAATGCAGAGCCATTTTCTTGGTACTCGATATGAATATTTTTCCTCAAAAGAGTCTTTATAGGGGATATGCCATGTATCACCTGTAGTCTGTACCACACAGTCGTAATTGAAAGCAGGCTGTTGGATAAAAACAGACAAAACCATTGTTTTAGACTTTACACGATATATTACTAAAATAGCAGTTATAGGTAGTTATAACTTCCAACACTTACCTTAGAAATCTCCACAGATTCATCCCTTTAACAACTTTCATTTATTTGCTGACACCAAACAAATTCTAAATTTTAGTACTGGAGGAAAAACTTAAACATCTTTTAGTACTATTTGGTCTAGGAGTCATTATAAATGGTTAAAATTATGTCTTCAATCACATCTAGATAATAATGACTTGAACATAATGCATTCAATATCTAGAAATAGCAAAATGATTGTTTTTCTGTTCAGTTAAATGAAATCTCATGGGAATTAACTCAGGTTGTGGCGTTTATAGGCTTGAACTGACAGGATTTAATGACATCAATGACATCTTGTATTTAGTCTTCCAGAGTTCTTTACAGAACTGACTTTCTCTGTGTTGAGGAGGATGAAGGAAAAGGGTTTATCACTGACACTTTGAAGAGTGTCTAGTGGAACAAATATAATAAACTATTTTTCTGGTCTATTATGTTACTGTTATGTAACTCAACATGTTTAACAAATACAAAAGAAACATTACTGGTTGGCAATTACCGTTCTCAGAACATACAGTCACTCTACATATATAGTCTTGGAACTCTACTCTTCCATGACAGCTTCCAGAATAATCTAGAAGACAGTTACGACTGGGAATGTCAATCATCCAAATCACTGGTATGGAAATTAAGCTGTGAAAATTACTCGCCCTTTTGTACAAAAGAAAGAAGCAAGATGTAGCTGAAGCCATGTTCGTCAGGTAACCCTACATTCAATATTTGTTTCCATGAAAAGAAATGCATATATGGCAACACTGAATGAAAGGCTGTCATTCTTACACGCCTGTATCTCTATGGTCTGTTTGTAATGATGAATATTACTTTACAATTTTAACCACAGCAGCAAGAAAATGAATCTGCATAGGTGCAGTATTGCTTTAAGTAGCCAATAACAATGCAGACAGACCAGATAACAAAAAACTGCATGATACGGAATGTCACAAGATAAATTTTTCCCTAGAAAAATCTTAAAGCAGTTACACTCCTGTTAATGTACTGTTTGTGGCTCACAAGGATACATGTCTCCTACACAATAAAAGCAGTATTCAGCTATAAGATGAGATACTATGCTTGGAAGACAGTTTTGGGTTTTCCTTCATGAAACTTTATACATGTTTTAGGCTAAAGTTACAGTGAATATTGAAATACCTGTATTTGCCTGCTTCTTTAAAATAAAGATGAAAGAAATTCTATTGTACAATTAGAAGCATGTTATTTTATAATAGTGCTACAGAGGAGAGGAAGGTACTTCGAAGTTTAAAATAAATGAAAAAATATTGGCACTTATGTTTTACAGCAATGGAAAGATTTGTATACACAAACATGCATTTACATTTTAAACATTTAGGCAGTATTTCTTGTCTTTGTGACAGTTTTCATGTTTGTGCTGTGCTTTGTGAATACAGTAAATTTTCTTTAAGCATGGGACTTCTGAGCCCATTGGTATAAATCCATTTCTTAAGACTCCAACAAGAGTTGTATCTTTACTTAAAGATTGTATATCTTTAAGGAATATGCTGTGTGTGCTTTCTGATTGCAGCAGACAACTTACCAAAAAATTTATATGCCTTCCTTCTGCAGAAGGGGAAAACACTATTTGGTGTCCACGCTGCCACTTACGGAACAGATGACGCGTCAGACTGTCGGAAAGACAAGCCTTGTGATCCCGGAGGAAGTCTCTAGTAACAAACTTGCAATGCTTGCCTGATCGAAGAGTGGCATATAACAAGAACGCATCGTCTTCAGAGCTTAACAAAACAAATGGAAAAGACAGACGTCATTCACACAACAGTTAAGTGGTTGCAGGAAATGAATCAAATGCTGATCTGAGATTCATTCATCAGCAACACTGAAAATTCTCATCACTACTCGAGTTCCCTGGTAAAATAAAAAACTTCTGCTTACCAGAGGTCACCAAAAGTTGAGTGTGCAATAAAAATTAACTGCATGCTACACAGAGTATTCTTCCCTTCTGTCACAATCTGATAATACAACAGTATAATCTTTTGCCATGTAACTTAACAGTGCTATGTGGAACAGAACTGCTAAAACTCATAAGGGTACCCCCAAAACTTTGTTGGAATACGATCAATCATCACAGCTGGTAATAGTGTAATACAGGCAACAGCACAAATCTGTGAATCTTTGTCTTACATGGGTAAATATACTTCCAAAAGGTATTATGATTATTTGGAAAATATATGATGATCTGAGGGCTGGAGCACCTCTCCTGTGAGGACAGGCTGAGAGAGCTGGGGCTGTTCAGCCTGGAGAAGAGAAGGCTCCGGGGAGATCTTATTGCGGCCTTCCAGTACCTAAAGGGGCCTACAGGAGAGCTGGGGAAGGACTTTGTACTAGGGCATGTAGTGATAGGATGAGGGGGAATGGCTTTAAACTGGAAGAGGGCAGGTTTAGATTAAACATTAGGAAGAAGTTTTCACTTTGAGGGTTGTAAGGCACTGGAACAGGTTGCCCAGAGAGGTTGTTGAGGCCCCATCCCTGGAGGTGTTCAAGGCCAGGCTGGATGTGGCCTTGGGCAACCTGGTCTAGTGGGAGGTGTCCCTGTCTATGGCAGGGGGGTTGGAACTCGATGATCTTTAAGGTCCTTTCCAACCTAAACCATTCTATGATTCTATGATATTCAACATTAGCTGCTATTAAACTAACACAATTTTAGGGAAAAGTCTCTAAAATACATTTATAGTGGGCATGAATTACCCTATACCTGGAGAAGCTGAGCAGAACTTTGCTTGAAAACACTTTTTGATTTCTGTGGATTACTGTAATTGTAAGTGACGAAGACAGGAAATTTGTGAGGATTTCCAACCTGAAGTAACAGTCCCCTTTGTTGGTGCTCAAATAGCAGGAAAGAAAGCAATGTGATTCAACAGCAAAGAGAAAAAGAGCCAGAACAGGAAAGGGGATGAAGGAGAACAGATTTGAAACAAGGAGCCAGATAGAAAAGACTTGGGCTGGCTGTAGGGACAAAGAACTTTGTCAGAAGTTCTGGGAACTGGGATCACAGAAGAAGCGATAGAGACAGGTGAAGGATCAACAGTGCCGAACTCAAATGGAGACTAGGTGGAGCTGGAACCGAAGGAAAACTGAGATTCATATGAGGAAAGCAGGGCAAGGAGAGGGGACACTGTGGTGGAAGCAAGTACCCAGTTTAGGGACAAGGACAGGTTTGAATGGGCAAGAGCAAGGCAGTCACGCTTCTTAAATTAGAGAAGCAGAGAGTCTATTTCCACTCACAGAAATATTTTCCTCTGGGAGCAACAAGGAAGTTGGCACTCCAGACTCTCCACACGCCTGGGCTACCAAACAATCCTGGCCAGGCACGGACGTCATCTCCCCCCATGCAGGGCTAACACAGCAGACCACGACTGCTATCAGCTATTCTGTAAGTTCACGCCACTGTGGTATTGGCCGTGGTTTTAACAGTTAGAAATCCTAATAAACCATACAGATGTCAATGTGATTCTAAGTGATGAAATTCTTCATAATGCAACTCTTAATAAGTATTGTGTTTTGAAGCAAGTATAGCAAGGGATATGTTTCTTTTTCACACACACAGAATTAGAGATACTACTAATGGCACTAAAAACTACAGCTGTTTGTACTGATTTAAAATGCAGATAAATCAGGTGTTCATCTCCATTTCATTTAGCCATTTTCTTAAACTTACATATTTTCAGCAAAGAAGAAGTCTGCCTTATTCTGCATCTCCTTCATAATCTCTCTTTTCCAATTTGAAGAGTTAATCAGCATGTGTTTGCGGCCAAGCACGAGCAATCGGGCATTCCCTTTTGCCAGGCAGTTGACAGCATCAAATAGCTGCAGAAAACAAAGCAAAATCAAAGATTTTCTTAGCTCTAAAAACAGAATTGACAGGAAACACTTTCATATCTGTGTCTAAGCTAGTGGTACTACTCACTTCCCACAGTTCTTAACTGCAATAAGAAGTAAGTAGATAACTAATTTAACTCCCTAATGACAAAGAAAAAAAACCAACAAACAATTCATTGTAGGATGCTGCTCTCAAACACACAGAAGATACATTGCTATTATAAACCTTTCCCAGCTCTTGCAGCTTTAATGACATGAACGAACTCAGGAAGAGCTGTATGGAGATTTCAGAAATTCAGTCAGCTGAGGGAACTGAATCACATTGGGATTTAAGTAATAGCTACTTTTGGAAATGATTCAGCACCGGAGCCTTTGTTGGTATTAGAGGAAGACCGAACCCTAAACCATACTGCTTTTCCAGCCCCACCTATTGTCGAACCTAGAGAACTACATGTGATCTGGGCTGCCCTCTGGGGAAGAACCCAAGCGGCAATAAAAGGAAACCTGTGACCTCAGGATTTATGAAGGGTTTATGAAAGCCGCATCCAGTCTAGCCTCCCACTTATGAACGAACATCCTGAGGTGATAAATTCACTGCTATGCCAGCTTCTCTTCAGAGGGACTTTTCGCCAGTCTCCTAGGGCTGTGCCTGTTCAGCAGTATACGCTTCTCAGGACAGGCACTTGTGCCTGCGGCTTTCTCTCCCCGCTTCACCCAGAGCTCATGGAGCGCAAAGGTTCTGACTTTCAGCATCCAGGTTATTACTGTGGACTGCTCACAAAGCAATGGCATTTCAACTCTGCCCAGAAAGAGAGAAGAACTGTTTCTTGAGACTGAAGCCTCATGTTTGAAGGCTGAGGACAGTATGCTCAGCCTCCAGGGAAAGCTGTTTCCCCATTTTTACCTTCATTTGCTGCCACCACTTGTCAATATACAACCTCCTGATTTTTCTCTAATCCCTCTTCCTGCTTTTCTAGCTACTTCCCTCTTCCCTGTTATCTCTTCTCCCTGCAATACCTCCAATTGCCTTTCTCCTCCTGCTCTTTCCCCTCCTTTCCCTCCTATTTGTGATCCTTATCATTATTTGGTATTATTATTATGTTTCAGGGGCTAGAAAGAATTGTTCTAACTCTTGGGTACAACTTCACAATGCATTTAGTTTGATCTACCTGCAAGTAGCAGTGGAAAGGGGTGGTCCCACTCAGTCCTCTCTCTGGCTGCACATTCCCACTACTTCTATTGCATTAGATCAAACAATATCACAACTACCAACGAGCTCACTGATCCAAAAAAAGAAAATTTTTGCAGGGTTGAGCTTGCAGCCACACCACTGATAGACCTGAGTCAAAGACTGATGGGAACACATCGCTGGAGGTGGTGAGGACAGGGAGTGTGGGACTGCCCCTCTCAGCGAAGGACCTGCAGGTGGATCAAATCGAGTATGCTATAAACCTGGACCTGAGAGGGGGGGCCAGAAGATTTTCTATGTTAATTTTAACTGTTGACCTATAAACTGCTGTTACCAACATTGACTCTGAGGAACGGAAGGCTCTGGTTTCATGGAGACACACAGTGCTAATGCAAAGCACGAGAGGCTAACAGTACCTATGGGAACTGAATTCCTGCTTCCAGGAGATCATGCTGGACATGGGCTATTTGTCTACATGCATACAATCTACTTTTCCCTGGTTAAAACAAACAGGACATAATGTGAACAGGAAAAGGCCAAATGCAGTGATTTCTGCCTATAAAATGGCACGTAAAAATAAAAATGACATTCTCTCCATTGCATGCCCTGAATTTTTGGAGATACGATTCAGAATTCTTACTGGAACATAGAATGGAAAAATACAAACAAAAGCCACCATTTTTATGTTATTGGAAGGCTTTCAAAGTAACTATATTAAGTAATAACATATCATCTATGTCACATAATTCATTTGATTATTGAATTATGAGGTTATTAAAAACTGAAAAACTGAAGTTCAGTTTTTCAATATTGACATTTCTTTTTGGAATGTCTCATCTGGGCAGTAAAAACTGGCTCATCAATTTTACTTGATTACATTCACTTTTATTTTCCAGTTCTCATGCATTGGCCCAGTCCTACAAACAGTTGGATACAAATACCAAAGGAGAATTAAATTTGTTGAGCTGAGTTCATTAAACTTAGTAATTAGGAATGTGCCTACTACATTCATACACATTTTCATGTAGAGAAGTCAACAGTGAAGAAATATCAACCATGAGTAACTTAAGTAACCCCTTACAAATTCCAAATGAAAATACTTTCTCTTCTTGCCCAATGTTTTGCTACGTTAAGGGAAAGTTAGTCATGTGGAAAAAAATGTTCAAAAATTTTTCAAGTAACACCCCAGAAACTGATTTCACAAATAAAAAAACTTGACAGCAAGAGCATCCTGATGGGACAACGGAAGAAACAATTCCTAAAAGCAGACTATGAGTCAAAAAGAGTCTCAGGTACATAGCTGCACTAGTGGTGCTGCAAGTCAATAAAGAATTGCCAGTATCTGAACTGCTGGAGTTTACCCCCAATAAAAAAAGGAAACACCTTTTAACTACACTTGTGGTTCAACACAAAGGAAGCTGGATTTCCAGATACAGATTGGTCAATTGGGGCTATTCCCAAGCTTGCAAAAAACTCCACTGGCTTGGATCCAGCTCCCCTAAGTCTTTCTTTGTGAAGCTTATAACTCGCGACACTTTGTACCTGTTAGTCATATGGACTTTCTTCTCCTACACATTATTAGCATATGAAGTTCTCTAGCATGAAGTGCTTCTGGGAAAAAATTGAGGGGTTGGTATAAATTAGCTACAGTTTTGCAATGGAAAAACTCAAACCAGGCTTAAATCATAATAAAATTAAGGGGAATCACCATTAAAAATTTAGAAACTCCTGCTTGCATAACAGCACACTGTCCCTCCTCTACTTACCACAAAGATTAACCTTTACTTACACAACTAACCCAAAAAAGATAGAAATTATTTTTGTTTTGACAGAATAATAACAATTTTGTGCTGCACACTCCCTTGCCTGATGCAACTTTACTAAAGAGCATGTTATCTCATTTTAGGCTTGGGCGCTTACGAGGGGTGGTCTACAGGGAGTCACAGAACTTATGTGGGGGGTTTCCTAAATGTGTCTACTCCTACGCCTGGCTGCTTCTCGAGAAAGGAAGACGTGAGACACACAGTAACACTTGTTTTAGTCATAGAGGAAACTGAACATAATACTGTTAACAAAAAAACAGCACTAGTGATCTCTCACTTAAAAAGACACAAGTATTTTATTAATGTAGTATTTCCAAAAGTTATCTTAAAATTGTTATCTGCCAATATGCAATGCAAATATGCTATATGGAACAAGCTCTATGTAGATGCACCCTTTGAACGTTCCCACATTATTTAGGCAGCAAACATCAGATGCTCAGTTGGATAATCTGTTCAAAAGGCAATCTGTGGAAAACATTAAAAAATATACAACACACACTCCTTTGCTATTCATTTTCTTGAGAATGAGGATTACAAAATTAGTGAAAGAATGACCTTTTTTTAATATTAGTATCTTTCAAATTTGGACAGCAGAGCATATAAAAACACATTTTCTCTGAGAATAGGAATTATAAGATGCCATTTTGCAGAGAAGGGACAGTAAGCATGGTTAGACTGGTTGTTTCAATTCATATGGCAAGATGTGGCTGAGGCTGAGTAGCAAGAAGTTGTGAATCACCGCTGTTCTGCACAAATCACTGGCTGCACAAGGCACTGGAAGTACTACTGGATTATATAGATAACTATCATTGCATTCAGTCTTATTTTCTTTTCCTCTGACAGGGCACAGCATGTGTCTTTCTGAACTACACAGACATTTTCATCAACTGTTCGTCAAGATCACTAGATCCTTTCCCAAGAAACTCATGCTCGTAAGCACCTGCTGAATACGTTCTGCTTGCAATCCCTTTCATCATTTATCAGTTACATTTCAATGATTCCTGTACAGTCCCAGTCTTTGATTAATTTGGTCTTTCTCAAGATTCTCTTGAATCTTAACATTTTACTTACAATGCAAACAATTTTGGGTTCACAGCACTTTAGCACGTGACTCTGATGGAGCCAGGGTGCAGCCACAAAGAAGCATGAAACTACACACAGATCAAGGGAAGAGTCAAGACCAGCTGTTCACAAATGTATCAAGTATCTCCCAATGTGGTTCTTCCAAGTACACTGCTAATAATTTTTTCTATGATTTTTTAAAAATCATTTTTAGAAGTCCATCATTAAATAGATGTATGTATCCAGTGTACATGTTTTGCTTTAATTTCTGCACCCTAATCTGTGAATCGGTGAAAAACTAGCACACTTGTACAATACTTGGCTGAGTGTATACATTTATCTTTCCTTGGGACAGTCCCAGAGATACGAGCTATTTCCCCACCTGTAAATGAGTTCTTTTGTGTTTCTGCAGCAATGCCATTTTATGGAATTTCCCTTCCACCACCAAGCTCCTGCCCTCATATTACAATGCACCTTTTTTTTTTTTTCCCCAGTTGTGCTGATAAGATCTATTTGTTGGGCCATGTTGTCAGCCAGATCAGACACCAGGGCAGGAACTTCTGGATCAGAGGAGCTGGAGTGAAAAGAGGTGGAGGAGGCAGAGCAGTAGGACAGAGAATGCATACTCCACAGGATCATGATGATGTTGAACTTCACATATCACATAAAAAAAGCCCGAGCTTTGCGAGTATGAAATAAAGCAACTGAAAATGCAGTAACTGGTAGTTTTATATTTTAAAAATCAGTAAGTTATAATTTAAAATAACCACTTCTCAGGTAAGAATAAATATTAACAGTTTCCCATCAGAACGTAACTTTCCTATACAAATTCCTGGAAAAAGTTTTGCAGTGACCCACATTCACAATTCTGCACAACTTAACGGAGATCAAACATAGGAGTTAAGCTGGGAGAGCAGGGAATCCTTGTCACGCTGCAAGATTAACCCTCATTCTTTAAATTTCACAACAGCTGTACAAAGTAAATGCATAATTACATATCCATTTTACAAAAGTGCAGAATGGAACACAAGGAAGACAGATTAATTACTCTGCCTCATACAAGGAACTATGAGCAGAGCAGGATACATATTTCCTAAGGGTTCACTGCCAGTCACCTGTTCTGATCACGCTGTGCCACGTGTTCCAGTTTCAAAGGTTAGCTTGTTGCAGGACAACCTTCCTCCTTGGACACTACCGGTGGTTTCCCACTTGTCAGATGGGAAACCCCTAAACACTGCTGCTGGGAGGCACACCATTCCGTGATTTGGCAAAACGTGCCTCACCTGTATACAGGTGTAGCATGAAGAAGTCATCACCTCAAAACAGTGTAAGTTGGTGTTAATAAATCATGTTTGCCATTTTCTAAACATTCGGTTTCACTAACTGCCATTTAAAAGCAAAACACACCTACAATCCGCCAATAACCGGCTAATAACAGCAACAAACTGCTCTATTATTGTTATTTTCACCTGTTAGTGTGGCCTCCCACCCAACACTGTAGCTGTGAAACTGCAGAAGAAATCCCAGTGCTGACTGCAGGTACAGAGCCGCCGTAAGCACACTGCCAGGTGGGGCTGCGCATGAGCATTCTCTCCGGACGTTCGCAAGGAATCGGTTCCCATCATCACCACATTTACTTGACTTACAGTTTCAGCATTTTTAGTTCCCTCTTTACATATTGTAGACAAAGAAGCTCAAAACCCCCCGTGTGTTTTAGTACCGCACGCAGGAGAGAGAGACACGATGGGAAGCGGGATTTTTTTCCCACGGCACGGGCAGTTACCCAGGGAAGGCAAGGGTGCTGCTGGCGAGAAGGGCTGGACTTTCTCACTGAGCCTGGTAATTTCAATAAAGCAGATTCAATACCATTATCCCAGCAGCAAACACAATGCAAGCTGTTTCTTATATTCGCTACGTTATTACTGATGACACAGCGTAAATCAGTCGCAAAGTCCTCTTTACTCAAATGCGGGAGCAGCATACACATTTCTTGATCCCCTACAGATTATCCGCCCCTGACTAGCAAGGGGGTAGCTACTTAGAAGGGAAAGCAGTAATGGATGAGTAAGTAACAGTCTGTAAGCTTAATCCGCCTGGTTTACTTTATGCTCTTGAGACAGCCAACAGCTAACTCCTGGGAATTATCCCTTGCGACACTGGGGATCTCTGCAATACTGCAGCAGTGATATTGTGGGGAATATTTGTATCCTGTGTTACAGTAGGACTACTTAGATTGCTGCAACACATGCATCATCATGCAAAACTCTACCACTGGCAGCACTTCACACATCAGTGACAGCAATCGCACAATGTTTAACGTGTTTTAACCTGTCCACATTGAGTCCACACATAGCATTGACTTTTCCTCTCTTGACGCATACACTAGAGATAAGTCTTAACTCCCTATCGCAATTCATTAAAATTTGCAGTTCATTTTTAGATGGCAGCTGTTGCTCTTGACTTCACAGTCAACTCTATTAATCAAAGGCAGATTATTGACTGAGCAGGAAAACTAAGCCACAGAAGCAAAGATATCCAAGTTGATTTAATATAGATTGAGGATGGTATGGTAGCCTCAGTTGGCTCAAATGAGGCGATACCTAAATACAGCTCTGCTGCTTGCAGAGTAAGTTTGTATTCAGACGCATCCTAAGGATGCTTTTGCAGCCAGGTCCACACTGACTGTGTACTAAGTCACTCGGTGCGCCTGCAAAGTCCAGTGTTCCCACTGACTGGAGGACTTGGCTCAAGTGCAGCACTGGATGAATGTAGACATATTACTTCCAGGTCAAAATTGACTACAGGGATACCCCATGGACTGTGTCCATGCTAACGAGCCCTCTTGAATCCTGGGTAGTGGGGAGAATAAAGCAGAGTAACCGTAAACAGGTTCAGCTCAGGTATCGACGCAATAGCATAATTTAGATTTTTTTGTATTCATGGTACCCTGGCTATTATGGCAGTAATGGAGATATCTTCAATTACAACTCTACTCGATTTCAACTGAAGGTGAAACCTGCTCAAAATAATCTCTGAAACATTTCTGAATGTAGAAGTAATATGTGTGTAATTACGCTCTGCCATTATATTCTGCTATATTATAAACTATAGGTAAAATTTCCAATTTCAAACAAACTTGAAGAGCCATCCCTGTTTTTTATTCTACTGATGAGCTCAGGGAACACGACAATGCAAACCAAACCTGTGTAAATTAACTTTAGGTTTGGAAAGACTGTTACGAACGCACACTGTGATTTTCTATGAGCCAGCAATGTGCCCTTGTGGCCAAGAAGGCCAGTGGTATCCTGGGGCGCATTAAAAAGAGCGTGGCCAGCAGGTCAAGGGAGGTTATCCTCCCCCTCTACTCTGCCCTGGTGAGGCCGCATCTGGAGTACTGTGTCCAGTTCTGGGCTCCCCAGTTCAAGAAAGACAGGGAACTGCTGGAGAGGGTCCAGTGGAGGGTTACAAAGATGATCAAGAGACTGGAGCACCTCTCTTACGAGGAAAGGCTGAGACACTTGGGTCTGTTTAGCCTGGGGAAGAGAAGACTGAGAGGAGATCTCATCAATTCTTATAAATATCTCAAGGGCGAGTGGCAAGAGGATGGGGCCAGACTCTTTTCAGTGATGCCCAGCAACAGGACAAGGGGCAACAGGCACAAACTGGAACACAGGAAATTTCGCCTCAACATGAGGAAAAACTTCTTTAAGAGTGACAGAGTACTGGCACAGGCTGCCCAGAGAGGTTGTGGAGTCTCCTTCTCTGGAGATATTCAAAACCTGCCTGGATGCATTCCTGTCCAACCTGCTCTAGGTGAACCTGCTTTGGCAGAGGGTTGGACTAGATCATCTCCAAAGGTCCCTTCCAACCCCTACCATTGTGAATTTCTCCGATGCAACATGAAGATAGGGATAGGTCCCTATCCTTTCCAGCAGAGAGGCATGTAAGAAAAAAAGGTTTTGAAATAGGTATTTTCTAATATATACTCTAATTACAGCCATGTCCTGCTCTGTCTTATTCCCAAAAGGCATGACAAGTAGTGATTTGATGGATAGTGAAGCAGTATTTCCTAGGAGAATTAACAGAATAAAGGCGGGATGCATGCAGCAACTGAAGAAATATACACACAACTTACTACACAGACTTTAAATTTTGTGTATGACATGAAGGATGGGGAAGCAGGAGCGGGATTGTGAGGTGGAGGAGACACTACCCTTCGGAGTCTGGCTTTTGAGAATGGATCGTCACTGTTAAAAGATCTCAGCCACTTTGTCAGACCTTACACCTGACAAACCTTTTAGTGTGATCGTTCTTGCTCACACTTTTTGAATGTCACTCCTTTTGAATGGTAGTATTTTCATCATTATTATCTTTAGATGAATAAAGGTCAACCATGAATAAAAGAAAAAAAAATGGATAGTGACAATAGTTAGCATAGCATGTTATTAACAATGCCAAGAACTCCGGAAATGATGGCTAAAGAAGAGATGGACAGTTGGGGAATCACTGAATTTTATAGTATAAATGGCAAAAGAGAAAAACAGGCAATTTTTTCTGACTCTTAAAACAATTCAAGGAATACATGGACAAATATTTTTCAGTTGCATAACAGCATTTTTGGAAGTTGAATTTTGTAAGTCACTGCAGTGCCAGTCAAGTTTCTCAATCCAAAAGTTTTATTAACCAGCTACAATACCATTTTCTTTCCCAATCCCTGAGAAACAAATGTAGTGTCAGTTTAAACATGCAAGCAGATCCTTTGATGTTGCCTCAGCAATTATGAAGGAGGCATAAAGATGGAAGAGAAAGGGTGAATCGGAAATCCAAAGCAGCATTTTGATAAGGCAGCAACTGGGAAATGTTCAATCCACAATTAACTATAGCCCAGTTCCAGCAGCTCTGAGTTTTGTATTTTAATTATGGACTGGCAGTAAAATGTTTCCTTTCATGAATTTGAATTTTCTGAATGTCCTCCTTTCTTGAGTCAGGTAAAAGGGCAAAGATATTTCTCTTTTTCTGATCTTCTCTGAGATATTTTTTCTAAGTAGCTGATAACATTGTATACATTTATCTCTCCTCTTACTCATCTTCTTTCTTGCAACACAGAATAAATACCAAGATCTTGACGATACATATGGGACATCTTACGTGGAGTTTTTTTTATCCAGACCTCTCCTGAGCACTTACTGTTTTGTACCAAAACCTAGAGATTTGCAACGTATTAAAGAGAGTTATCAGTATCAACCCTCCACACCAAGGAGATGAACTAGGGGATTCTGTCTATCCATGATTATACAAGAGTAGGAAAATAAGTATGTAAAGGCTGAAAGGACATGAAGTTACCTGTGCATTTCCACATATCAACACTATCCTTTGTTCTCATCCTTGAATTCTTTCTGCCTGCACTGCTGTTTCTTCAACAGTATTTTCTTACTGATCACTACACATTGCTTCATTGCACCAAGTACTCTGTATCTTTATTTTTGTGAGGAAGTAAGTTACATAAAAATGAAAGGGTATGAGGTTTTACTTATTTTTGCATAGGCTTCAGAAGCGAAACTTTACCTATCAGAGCCACTGACTGTAAATGGAATAATAGTCCCAGCTGAAGTCACAGCTTCAGGAGTCTGCCATCTTTCACTGTAAATCCAATCTTTGCCATTACATTGGGACTCTTGCATTTCTGCTGTTGTTGTAGCAGAGGTATACCACGACTTACAGCCATAAGAGAGTTTCTCTTATAATTTCTCATTTTAGACAGAGTGTAAAAAGCTAGCTATTAGAAAGGAACAGTTGTGAACTAAATGTAGCTGTGCCAGTCTGAGGTTTTCACGGTGTGGGTCAGAAGTTATATTTACGTAGTGAAAATGCACAATGTGAGCAGGATCTCTGGGGAGTGGTGGTGGTGATGCGGTGTTACGAAAATGAAAGCACAAGCTTGACTGATCCTTTCCATAGATAGGAAATAACTATGTGCAGGACTGAAATCAGCTTGGTAAGACTGAAACCGACAGTTTAAAAGATACCAATATTTTAGCTCTTACCACTGTCCTATGCAGATGTTTGCACAGCGTCACTAACCTAGTCTGATGTTAAGTGTTTTCCCCCTCTCCCATCTGTGGTTCAAAAAGTCCCAGATGGTACTTTTATTCTTTGAGGAAAGCTGCCGCAGCAGCTGGGGAGATCACTGTCACAGACAGTACAGGCATAATGCTGTTACAGGCACATTAAACCTATGCTTCTGCAGCAACATCCTATGTTTTAATAACCTTGATAGTGCCACAAAAACTTTAAAATAAAGACTATTTCTATGCTCACAGGTCAACAGGCTTATCGTCCATGTAGAATGATACAATAACCAAGGAAACTCATCAGTAAATTGATTGCTTGCAGTCGAAAAAAATAACAGGACTACAATATGCAGCAAACATTAGTAACACAATTTTCACACTGCTCGTCTTCTGTTTCGCATTAGTACTATTTTCCAGTTGCCTGCTACAGATTACTATTCAGAGATAGAGGTTACCTTAAAAAAACAATTGTTCCAATAAGAACAATTTTGCAGTTCTTAACACAAATAAATACAACAACAAACACTACTCAAGCAAGCGATGATTTCTCTTTGAAGGCCACAAAGATGAAATAATTGTTTGATATGAAAGAGAACATCTTCTTCAACAGGACAAAAATCAGCAGAAGCAAACTAAAGCACCAAGGTCTGAGGTGGAGGAGCAGCTGTGTGGTCAGTCAGGCCCACCTACCCTGAGTAGACCATGCACCAAGGCTTTCAGCAAGGAGGGTCCAAGGAAGGAATCTCTTTAACCCTGATAAGAGCATAACTGGTATTTACCAGCTGGAGAAAACTTCGTGGACTTTCATACAGACCAGTACACCTTGCATGACCAGTCCCATGAGGCACAGGTTCAACTGTCTCATTTGGATCAAGGCTGCACACCCTGGGAAGTAACACACTGTTCCTGCAAAACCAGCAAAAATCTGATGCAGTGTATCACAAGTGAATGTAAACTATGCGTCAGCATTATTTTTCTTAACACAGTCATTAACTTTGATTGTAAATCACTGCAGACTGGTGCCATTTTACTACTAGTAACACTGCAGTCAATATCTATGCCTGGAGATCCTAGGCTGTGAAGGTCTGAAAGCCCCCATAATAGCTACAATCCACAAGATCTAATTTACTTCAATGCTTTTAATATAAGTTTATTGGTAACAGCCTGAGATACTCAATAGCTGGACACTGGGCAGACCGCTGTCTAAAGTGTTTTTCTTGAACTCTGGAGATAAGATACAGCAATTTGATAAACAGATAATATTGTCAGCTCCTACAAATTAATTATGGATGATATTTGGCATTTGTCTAAAAGCTCCACCTCCTGGGAACAACTGGTTATATGAAAATCATTGTCTAGTTAATCAGTGTTTGCCCCTGCAGTCAAGACAAATAAGCTTGAGAATATGAAAATATGACCACCAGAACGGCTCAAACAGAAGCCAAATAAGAACCACTCACTCCCTATTTCATAAAAGGATCTATCTTTTTTAAGCAAATTCTGGTTTGGGGACTCAGCATTACAGTTTCCAGGTATCTGTATAAGACCATACAAGCCAGCACATTTGTAGCATCTTTCCCTCCTTTGTCCATTTCCATGGAAAGAATGCAGATACCCACCTAACAACTCCTGGAGCACCCAGGACCCAACAGCAGTGCTGAAGTGCAAGAGTGAGCTATAGTTTCAGAAGTATTTTGTTTACTAAATTTATCAGACAGCTAAGGGTTAAAACTTTGTGTCATATTACTGGTTATGTTAGCTAGGCTGGCAGAGTGAACGGGCTTGTGGAAATGAGAGTGAGTGGGATGAGAAAAAAGAAATCCCTAACCTATAGCATTCGTACTTCTGAAAGCCCATTTGGGGATGCCCATTCAATGGAAAGTTAGAGCTTTTCACTCTGCAAGGCATGAAAGTATGAAGATACATACATATCAACGAGAAGTGAAAATGTCAAAAGCCTCCAATTCTTTTATTTAAGCCACTTCCTTTGACTATTGAGACTTAAGGCTGTCATACATAAATGGATTTAAACAGTACAGCTCAAGACTCAAAAAGATTCAAAATATTAGAGGCAGAAGAACTATTACTGCCAACTCACTGTTTCCTTTTTGGCGACCGCAGAAGTGAGCAGGTAAAAGGATGAATGCTGGACAACGATGAAGACAGACAAAAGCATCCCTAATATTTCCTGATTTATGTAAAAGGTAAGTTGGCATCGTCAATATGACAGAAGCACAGGTCCAGTTTTAACAGTCACTACAGGAAATATTGTGCAAGGATAGGACAATGCAGCGGCTGGAAATGGTAGAAATTATTTGGAAAAACTAGACAGAAGTATCAGTTAATACCTCATAAAATTGGTTGGAAAATAGAGTATATTATATTTACATAATTTTGACAACCTGTTTAGCTTCTGACTCACCTGTCTCATTATAACATCAATGCATGTTTCCAGCTAGAACTGTGAAAAGAACTATTCGGATCATTGAAGAACTGACTGGTGAATAATCAGGAAGAAACAGCATTACAAGCTAGTATCTTTGGGTGGAAAGGAAAAACCAGTAGATACTTGTAAAGATTAGTATGAAATATGTAAATGATTTGAAATAGAGAATTTCTCAAGAAGAGGAAGGTTTTCTAACAATGAGACAGGGCAGTAAGTACAATGCCAGAGCTTAAGCATTCAAAGTGATTTAAAATGTAATTTTTTGTGATAATATTTAGGAAATAGTATTTATAGAACAGAGAATATAAATGTTTTTTGATGGAGATGCACATAAAAAGGGGACTCTAACACAATGATGCTTTATAAGGTTATTTCTTCATCTAATGTTTTTTAATGACTAATTTTTAAGATGCTGAGGTAGGCATCTTTCTTGCAGGATGAGGAGTGAAGATTTCTATTGCGTAACAGTTAGCACCATGGCTACTAGCAAGTAAATACATATATACAGTTTTAAATTTTTAAATTTTAACTTTTCAGTTCACTCTTGATCACTTAGAAAAATAACAAGCCAAAAGACCTACAAAGTTGTAAAATCATGTAAGCAGCAGGGGATATCAGGTTAAGAAGCAAATAAGAAGTGTTTAAAGAGTTTCCACAAGTACCAAGGAAAGTTCTCTTGCTTTACACATGGAGATAGGGATGACCTTATACAGAAGATTGACCTCCACAGCAGTAACCTGTAGCAGTGGACCTGCTACACTAGCATGATGTGCATATGAGGTGACCCAGCAGATATGAGGCTCCATTTTGGGAGATCCTGCAACTCAGGACCTCCTCTGCAGTTTATTTCAGCTTGGGTCATGTTGCTATGACTTTTAACCTAGAAGCAGTCTCAAAAATCCCTGTATTTCCCAGAGTTCATTCTATGTGACAGAGGAAGAACTCACGTAGATTAGCATTGCCTGTGTTAGAAATCAGCCTGGACGTTGATTTTTTTTTTTTTTTCCTGAAAATGTGAAGAACAGCAGCAGCAAAGGTAGCCATAGCTTTCTTATTATGTTCTTGGTACTGGCATTCTTACTACATCACTACTGTTCCTCACATGATACCAAGCATCAAAATAATTTACAAGTCCCAGCATGTATGATAATAGCTTAATTAC
Source organism: Charadrius vociferus (assembly GCF_000708025.1). Classification (NCBI taxonomy): domain Eukaryota; kingdom Metazoa; phylum Chordata; class Aves; order Charadriiformes; family Charadriidae; genus Charadrius; species Charadrius vociferus. The sequence goes on along the minus strand of NW_009648876.1, from coordinate 7,146,177 downwards.
ATTTTGTATGGATAGATCAGGTCTGATTATAACCACTAATAGACATGCTTGCAAGGCTTCTAGGCATTTCACATTTTCTATTATTCCAGACCATGTTTCGATTGCATTGGTGGTGGGGAGTTAGATAAATGGTGCCAAATCACTGTTCCCTGCTCCTGCTATCTCTGTTGCTATGTTATAATTTAATCACAGCAGAAGCACACCACACATCATCCAAGGGAGACTGCAATGGATTGCTGCAGTGGCACACACAAACTCCCAAACCTTTCTGAGGTGCAATAAATTTTCAATTTTATTTAAAATCTTATATTCATCCCATCTCTGACACATAAGGGGAAAAAAAGCTTATTAGGAATTTTCATTCTATGACAAATAAGAATGTATTTTAAAAAGTAATGAAAAATAGACAGGAAACTTTGCCTTGTTATATTAACTACAGGTAACGCGCAAGACCAGGATACCTCAAACTAAGTTGCTCACAGTCAAACAGGAGATCAGTCATTACAGCATAAAATGCTGGTCTCTCGAGTCCAATTCAAGGGGCTTACTCTTTAGCCCAATAGTAGCCCTGATGGTCATCATACCTACCCAGCTAGAACAAAAACCCTATCAAGAAAGGAACATAGTTAAAAATGAAAAAGAAAAAAAAAAGTGTGTGATACTGATCTCGCACAATTGTATGCAATTTTTATTTCAGATAATTTATCAAAAGAATACATGCTAGTTATTTGAGAAGGTCTGTAAAATGGCCAGTTAGCTGGAAAGCGCAAATGGGGACTATTCACCATTTCTCAGCACAAGCAGCAGAGGCCATCATACAAAACTAACAGACAGCAGGTTTAAAACAAGCAAAAGCACATGTGTTATCATATCCTATATAACTGTGGGACTCTGCCACAGGTTTCAAAACCAAAGGCAAAAATAAGTTGGGAAGGTAATAAAATAAATTTATCAAAGAAAACTCCATCAATGGCAATTAAACTTGCTAGTCAGGATGCAGCTTCTTCATCCAGAAGTTCCTAAATCAGTAACAAAATCTGGGAGACTATAACAACCGGAATCATCCCACCAAACTCGTCTTGTTGTTGTACCCCTACTCCACTTCTGACCACTGTCTTGATTAGACAGGTTAGACACTTTGGTTTGAAACAATATAAATGCTCTTATCTTTTTAATAACAAAGAGGATAAAAAAAATTCTTATAATTCCTAGAAATTTACTCCACTTATGGCATGGTCCAGGTAGCAGCCTACAGAGGAGTGAAAGGTATTTGAATGAGACCTCCTCTTTATATTAGCACACGTAAATGTATTAGTTTAATCGAATTTGATGTAATTTAGATTCACACCACAGATAAACACATACATATGAATTAGTCCAGGGACTATTTGATTTTGGCTTCCCCCCCTTCCCCCCCCCGCCTTCTTCCTCCTCCCTTGTTTGCAGGAACTGCACAAACATACCCTTAAATAAAATAAGTAAAAGATAGACTAGGGATAGCCTCTTGGCTGTCACCTCTGCATCTGACGTGCAAAATGAATACCGGAAAAAGGGGAGGTTTTCATAGTATGTGTTTGATGCAAAAGGTCATCTGTATTGGGCAACAGTATTTTGGATAAGAATTAAGAATTCTTGCAATTATTCAGAAATTCAGTTTGAAATCGGATTTTTTGTGAATTGCTTTTAAGCAAGCATACTGCCAGTGTGAGAGTGTTCCCAGCACAGAATTTTAATTCTGGTGAAACCAGTCTCCTAGATTCAAATTGGAGTTCCTACTTCCATGTTCCAGAAAACATTAAACAATCAGTCTGTGAAAAGATTTAGATTAAAAGCTGTGGACAATTGTACTTGACTTTCAATGAATCTAAGATTAAAAAAAATATAACTACTTTAACTTTGGTTTTAAACGTCACTGTAGGTTATAATAATTTTATA
>NW_009648876.1:7110398-7144175 GCF_000708025.1 Charadrius vociferus | reverse complement strand
TATATATATTATATATATTTTTATATAATATATATTATATATAAAAACATATATTAAATATAAATGTCTCTCCTACTCTTGCTCTAGAAGTACAATGCAACTAGAGAAAAAAGCAAGAAATGTAGTTTAATGGATTGTTGGATCATTAATAAGCACATCAACATACTGAAATCCCTGGGAATAACATACTGTTCAAAAAATTTAGGCTTTCATAACTTCATAAATAAATCGAAATGCAGTTTAGGCTTTTGTTTCATTGTACCTTTTCTTCTTCAGATAACACAGCTTCCAAATATGTTTTCTTTCCTACTTTTAGAAAAAATAGCGTATCAGATGTAAAAGCCAAGTGTGAGCCAAAAATTGATTGCTTTTCGAAATATATAAATAAATCCAGATGTACATGAATGAATGAAATCATTGTTCTGAGAATTTTATCTACATTACCTTTAAGACAACACTAAAACTCAGCATTTCTCAGGCTCAAATCAAATACTTATTCTTACACAGAATTGGCCTGTAGTAACCCAATCTTCACATTTTCTGGCTTGCTTCCCATATCTTAATAGCTCTATAATATCCCACTATTATGGAGATTTTCCATACAAGAATTGCTTCAGAAGAAGCAGTTCAATTCCCTAAAGACCAGGTGTCTGATTTGGAGGCCCAGCACATCTCTCATTGCCACACTGATAACAGTTCCACGATTAGGTGAATCAGTCAGGTTGCCCAAAGAAAACTCATCTTGTCGTTTCTAAGGGAGAAGTGAAAACAGCAAGACTGAAACTCATCCAGTCCAGAAGACACCTTCACTTAACTTCATCACCCAGATTTTAGCAGGACTTCTCTACAACATACAACAAACAACCTGTTACTACAGTTACCAAGCTCACTGGGACATGAATCATCAAGGCACATTCGTTCTGCTCTGTTGACTTTCAAGCTTATATTCCTAGTGACTAGAAGAATTCTTGTTATGAAAGATATGATGCAATTCCCCTCATAAAAAAAGGAGTGCTTGGGTGCTCCTGTACTTATCTTAACTTTTGATTTGCTCATATCGCCAAATACAAAGGTAGAAATTATAAATACCAGACAGAAACCGATAGAGAATGCTAATTTAATCACGTGAGTTCTATTCACAGAGGCTGCAAATAGTAAGGGGAGGTAACACCAGGAAGTATCTGACTTTGAGAGAAAACAACAGGTAGAAGTTGTCAAAATGCCCGATAGTCAGATTTTTTTAACCTGCTCAGTTTCTGCTGCTCTATTCTTCTCACCAGAAAAATGCAGAATCAGATTCGAAACCTCTGAAAGGAAAAATAGTTGCTTAGAGTCGACTGTTGAGGCATTTAGTCAGGGAATCCTGCCAGCCTCCCACCCATTTCACAACGCTGGGAAGTTAAAAGTTTTGAGAAAGTTTCCCTGTTATTCAGAGGTAGCCAGTCTGACTTTGTATTTCCTTTCTTAAGAAGTCCTATCTACCTCCCACTCTCCCCTCCCAGTGCTGCAGAAGTAGCAAAGGTTGCTGGAGCATACCCCTATGGGAAGAGCCAAACTTGTTGGCTCAAGGCACGTAGTCAACACCTGTGTTTCCTCACTGGAAGCATACATGCCGACCACTTGCAGGAGTACTTCTAGAACCTCTGACACACGTCCAATACACCTTCACTTACTGTGTAGTAGTATACAAAGCTGAACATATTAAATGCCCTTTTATTTCTCTTTCAGCCACAAATGGAAACTGTCAGGTTTCAGAAAGGACTTGCAGGGCAGGTCTTTCCCCAACATTTCACAAGCAAACAAATTTAGTCTCCTTCACCGCTGCTGGGAAGCTTAACAGCCTTGGTCTTCTGGATCTGGTGACCAAAATTTTTCAGCTTGATCTATTCTATTTTAGGATGGCCCCAATATAGGAGGGGAGTGGGAAGATTTCAGCATAATCAGTATCAATCTCTCCTATGTGGTGTCGGATAAGAACTTGATTCAGTTCACCTGCACAGACATTCAAGGAACCCCAGAAATTAACTGAGAGATGAATGTAATGCTGAATGTTTGTCACACATCTGTAACACTAAAAATAGGTGAAGTTTCATGGTCACCCCTTAGTGCTTCACCTTTCTCTTCTAAGATCATGTTACACAGAGGCTGAAGGTGATTTTCAGTGAAAACACCAAAAATCTTCATCTTTACGATTTGTGCAATACCTAAAGGAAATGAAAGTACAGGTCTAAAGAATGAAACACATGTTGCAAAACCAGAAATCTCTCCAATCTTGAGCAATAGGGCAAATGTTTCATTATCCTGGAAATGCAAACTTGGACTACCATTAGAAGACAGAAAAAAAAAAAAAAGAGGAAAAATGCGGGCTTGAGCAATAGGGCAAATGTTTCATTATCCTGGAAATGCAAACTTGGACTACCATTAGAAGACAGAAAAAAAAAAAAGATGGAAAATGCTGGGAGCAAATGAACAAACACATCTCTGACTGCTTTTGTGAGTGGTAAGACAAGAGTTGGTGGGAGGAAGAATTGATGAACTGTCACAATATGACAAATAAGACCTCTGTTGGATGTATTGATTCTGAACAGAGAATGACTCATGGATCTACTTAATTCTTGCTTCATTTACAGACAGTAAAGTACTTGAACAAATCACAGATGCTGCCAAATGAGTCAAAGAAGAAAAAAATTCATTTCCATGTATGACTTTTTGGGGGTCAAATTTATTAATAACTGCTTGTTTTGCAGGACAGCTCATACAGCAGAGCTCTTATTTTGTATCAAGTATCACTGTCTCCCTAATTGTGCAGTTGATCACTCATATGCATGTTGCACAGTTAAGACAGACTTGAAGACTGGGAAAAATTACCACATGAAAACCTGAGCAGATTAGTATGCGTATTTTTCAACTATATATGTATGCACTGGTGTTAATTTCTTTGTGTGTTTCATGGCCAATTTTTAGTAAGCAGGACTCAGGAGAGAAAGTTTTACTTACTATTTTCCCCAAACACTATAAGCTCCAATACCCCTTTCCCCCTTTTTTCATCATAGACGATTTATAGGAACAAAAGAGAAGACTTCAAAGAAAAAAAATTATGCTTCAAAATTGATTTGGGTCACTAACCCAAGAGAATGATGGGTCTAGATGCCTTGGTTTTGGGTTTGGGGTTTTTTTCCTCTTTTTTAACTTTAACTTCATTTGAAGAGTTATTATTTTTGTTTTGATATTTGTCTTTATATTTGGAAAGTGAGCCTTGAAAATGTGATTAAAGTGCATACCAAAGCAATGGTTCTGAGCTGAATTTACAAGGCATAATTAGTCAAGGTTTTTCAATTATGTGGCCACAGTTGGGCTTTTTTAAAAATTTAGCAAGAACATTCACCATTTTCCTGTAGGCTAGTATCCTACATCTGGTTTTCTCCCCTATCCTTACGAAACTTTTTTCTCACTCCCAGCTTTCCCTTCAGGGCTGCAACCTCTCTCTACCCACTCTTTTCCATACTGCTAAAGTAGGCAGAGAGTTCAGGAATAACTACTACAGAGCTACTAGAATAACTAAAACTGTAACATTAGTTTTAAACTTTGAATCCCCTTGATAAATATGATTTTAAAAATATTTAATACATGGAAAACCAAAATGCAATACTCTGTTCACACATTATTACTATGCTACTTGCGACTACACAATTCATTTAGTCAAAGAACCCTTCCCCAATTCAGCGAGCAGCCTCCACTCAACAAGTCTGCTGCTTTTCCCCTGGAAGAGACAATGTCCTGCACGTCCTGTCCCCTCCGCCTGTCACAGAGTACCCTCAACCATAACGGTCCCAGCCTGGCTTTTTGTGGCAGCCTGTGAGGGGTGCAGGAGGGCAGGTCTGGTGGCAGAAGCTGACTGCCGCTGCAGGCAGGAGGTGTGGTAGGGGTGGCATGCCAGCTGCTGCACCCAGACTGGGATGGAATGGGAGGGGAACAGCAAGGATCTGGCTTCATCAGCTGTTGTACAGGCCTGCTGCAATTTACATGGGAATTATATGAACTTATGTAGTCCATTTATAGAAATGCTGATCAAGTTTGGGAGTCACCACTTTGAACTATCTGCGAACAGCAAAAACTATTCCTTTGTGCATTGTCAGCCTTAAGGAACTCAATCTGGAACTATTTTATCAATCTTTTAGATGGCTGAGTTTAATACAGAGATTACAGAGGGTAAAGTTAGGGCAGAACTGACCCCAACTGCCAAACCGTTTGAAGAAGGGAATTGTGAGTTAGCTTTGATCCAACACACATTTGAAATCTATACTCAGTTACGTCCAACACCAGATGGGTACAGCTAAAAAAGAAGTTGGCTATATACCTCATTTACAATATACCAATCTAAATTCAAAATAGTGAAGTACTCTTGAAATTGCGTTTGCTGGTTGTGCTCCCTCACCCCAGCCCTTTACAGCCTAGGGGTAGCTGGAGCACAGCTCATCATCGCTCCTTCACTCCTCTCCCACAAGCAAAGTGAGATGCTCCAGAGGCTTGTTATCCTGCTTGCACTTGGGTTCCCCTCCACTTCCAAGGAATACTTCTACGGAATATTGTGATAAACAGGAAAAATACATTTTAAAATTATGTAACAGTTTGTGTTTAAGAAGAAAACTGGACAAATAGCCTGTGGAAATCCCCTCTCTTGACCTTTACAAGGTGAAAGGTGGGGGCACTACCGGGAGTTGCAGCAGCAGAGGTCAGGGAGTACCAAATGTCATTGTGCTGGCTAAAGATTTATGTAATTAGATACATCTGGAGGAAAGGATTAACTCAATGTCATGATACAGCTTGAATCAACTTTGCTTGGTTTAACTGCAGGGGTATCTCAGTTTATAAACTGCCATATTTGCGGTACAAACAGTGACTGACTCATCAAGGCAAATACACATCAGGTACAGTCTTAAACAGTAGCAGAATGCACAAAAAACTGGAAAAATACAAGACAATGATTTTAGACTTTATGGGAGTTTGTTTCTATTGTCTGGATTATATAGCAATAGTAATTTCCCTTCTATAATATCTTTTAATTAGGGGTCAACTTTAATTTAAAATGCTGCAGTTAGGAAGCAAAGGGTTGAGAAGAGGTGCTGGCTAATGTTGAGTGCCGCAGTTTTACAGTCACTGTCTGTGCAGTGACTTCAAAACAGATTATGTCACCATTCCCTCGCCCTCAAAAATCTTTGTTCCCACCCTCATGCTACCTCCTCTTTTTGTCAGTAATTGATGCAGCCACATAGTGATTTGTACCAGGAAACAGACCTAGTATAAAACCAACCTGGAAAAAAGGGGATTGTAATTACAAACCAACAGTGTCATATACGAGAGAAATTGCCACAGAATATTCCTGTAAATCTGCCAAGTCGATAATATTCATGATGACCTGCTAAGTAAGTGCTGGCTGTGAGGACTGAAGTTGCCTGGGGCTACTGGAAGTCACATATCTAGTTTTCCAGAACGTCAGAACACTTTGGGGATTAAATGAGTAAAAATCATTCCTTCGACTTCTGCTTTTTTTCCTTCTCATCCCTCAAGTTACTTGTGCCTTGTCCATCCAAACCAGCCCCTTCCCAAGATGCCTAAGTACTGCCTAAATGAAATTACAAAAGTTAGGATGTTTGAAAAAGAAAGGAGTATTTTATCAATGTTTTCTTATTTTAATCATATGATTAAGAGTTAGCTAGAGCTGGTCTTCAGCAAAACAGTTACAGTTCTTAAAGCTAAATCACAAAGTGGAACAGTATTTTGTGTTAAATTTAAATAAAGACTAGAATGCATTTTAATTACCATATTATTGTCACATAAATCCTAGGCCTTCTCCCGTGTTTACACAATGCCCTTTATTTTGCTATTCTCTCTAAAGCACGGAAGGGACACGGTCCAAAAACCCTAACAATGTGCACATCGAAATGCTTACAGTGTGTTACAAACGGAGAGCAACAATCTCATTTGCTCTTTCAACCATTGCTGCATACTAAACTACACACTGGAACAGAAAAGCTTATAAAACAATATCCTGACTGGGTCTGACAGCTGCAGTGATGAACCCTTGAAAGGAGCATAGACTGACTCCCATCTGGAGACTTAAAATAATTTAGCTTTTTGACAAGTAAAACACGGGTTGGGCAGCTTTTAACACAGGGCCATGGAAATACTGCTCCTTTAATAGTCTCTCTCAAGTCGAACAGAAGAGGTCACTAACGAGTCACAGCATGCCCCTCTTCAAAATGGGCCGGTGATGCTGTCCCAGCCAGCCAGCTTGACCTCAGCAGCCTTCACCCTTAGCTTTTTTTCCATCCTTCGTGCTCTGCTGCCATTTCTCCTCTCCATCCTCTCAGGTCTGCACTATGTTTCCCTGTGTACAGTGAAGAGTTTAATAAGGCAGGCTGTGAATGCCCCAGACCCACCACTCCACATTTTCCACTCAGCTGCATCCACCGTGAGGACAGCAGCCTCCAAAAGAGGATGTTTTGTGGCAGAGTCTGCCCTCAAAGAACACACTACGGCGTTCAGAGAGGTCAGCATTGACAGATGGGGGACTACTTGGCGGCAACAGCAGTAACCAGGGAACTAACACATGCAGAGATTCCTGTGGCCTTCCCTTCCTTCATCTGGAAGAAAAGTTTGGAGACAGAAGAAAGGATTGCTCTGTGGGTTTGGTGGTTTTTTTTTCATTCTGTTTTTAGCAGCCTTGAAAACAGAGTAAGAAAACAAGAATACATGCTTCTTGTCAGAAGGATCCAAAATAAGAACAAAGACACAGTCCTCTCCTGACATGTTACAACACAGGAGTTCAGAGTCATTAAGAAATAAACCAGGATTCACTAGCACCCAGCATGATCTCGTGTTTAAACAATGCTTCCAGTTGGTAAAAAACTGTAAATTCAATAGTTAATACTGTAATAGTATATGAAGACATCTATCATAAAAAATAATTTGAAACTATCTCAATGAATAGAGAGGCTCAATACAGGAAAAAGTCTTTAGTAGTTCATATGTCTAGAAGAGTATTTCTTTTGGGCAGTGAAGGAGCTATTTTGTTGCTCAGAGTGCAAATATACGCTTCCGATGACAAAAAGGGCACTATCCAGCCAACCAATCTACAGGTATAAGGCAGAAGTAATGGGCACGTCCGTCCTATCTCATGTAATGACTCCACATTTTCAAAAACAGGATACAGGTAACAGGAGCAGCAAAAGACTAGCTGGCGGAAGCCTCAGTGATTAAAATTTTTTGTGCATGACAAAATGCAATAATAATTAGCAGCAACATAGCTCATAGAACAAGTAAATTTTAGCTAAGAGAATCTTATTCTGGAGGTAAAATGGGTATAGCCCAAGTTACTGTTCTGTTGTGCAGAAGGAAAGGCAGATCTTCCTAAAAATCCTCCTAATCTGTAAATACCTGGGATTCAAGAGAGATCTGAAATTTATCTACATGGAACAACCTAAATGGAAAGTTGATGCCTCCACACAGTCCTTCTGGAGCTCCCTGGCATCATGGATCCCAAAGTCCTTCCAATACAGCAGAAGCTAAAGGAGGAACTCAAAGGTAGTTTATGCTGCTCAGCATGCTAATACCTTGTAGTAAGATTTCTGATCAGAAATCAGCAGTAATAACCCTACAAAACCAGGCCGTCTCTTTTCTCCATTGCTTCCCGCTTTTACAGAACATTCAGGATCCTGTTCAGGGTTCCCACACTGGGACAGGCATGCGCTGAGGAAGGAGGTTCGTTTCTCTTCCCCTTCTTTGGCAGCATAGATCTGTCTTTCTAAGCCTCAATACTTTGTGCCACTACATGCTGCCTGGGATTCTTCTCGGATAGTCAACACTTCCTCCCCGATCCCATGCAAACATCTTGTAAACTTCCTTTTCTGTTTTCATAGTAAGGAAAGTACCCTCTTCGTGAGCCAGTATCTCATGAAACTTCACTGCAGCTCTCAAACAAACGTCTTTCAGCAAGTTTATCTAACCTCCCTGGATCAGCAGCTTTTATCTATAGATATGAAAGCATATCCTGCTTCTTAAGAATAGTTTTAAAGTAGTTCTTAGAACAAAAACTTATTTCTTGTAATTACTAGAAGTAAATTACTTCCTTTATTAACAAGCTCATTTATAAATTAGTTTTAATTTCAAGAGTGTGAAGATTTAAATTCTAGCTTTTGAATACAAGTAAGCAACTACTTCACTAGTCCTAATTTAAAGTAAATATTTGATTGACACAGAAAAAAACCCCCATTTCTTAGTGAAATGCTAAAGGGGAGTGCCAAGAATTCTCAAAAATAGGTACTGGTAAAAAAAGCAGGATTATTCTTCTAAAAATCACCAAGTGGAAAGAACTGAAGCCAGTCTGAGCTGCCCTTGTAAGAACAAGACTCAAATGCTTAAGGCAATAGGAAGCTAAATAAAGTTTAAACTTGTACAGGATGTGGTTTGAACTAAGAAAAGGGTTATTTTAAGAAGAACTCTTACCAGCATAACTATATTAGACTAAATTTTCTATGTGGTAGATTTACTCTGTTCCCCCAAATTCCTATTATTATGAAAACATACACACACAACATATATCCTAATAATGTTATTATGAGTAACTTAGCTGTAACTATGAGCACTGCATACACAGGGAAATTTACGTATGATTTTTTACAGCTAATATAGTCAAATATTTAAGAACCATCTTCATGCTGATGATTTTTACTTTGTGAAGTCTAAATAATGCTTTGAACTTCATTATAACATGTGCTACAAAAATGTTTGATCAGTTTCTCAAGAGGATAAATAATAATGAGGCACTAATTGTTTTACAAGCAGCCTAAGCATACACAAAACTCTTAATGAATATTTAACCAGCACTTACATTTTCACACTGCATCCTTCTGGGTTTTATGTGGGAAACATTGAGTCCATCAATAACAATATCAAACGGAAGTCGATTTTCCACAAATGTTTGAAAGGCTTCAAATTCCTGAAATAAATAAATAAATAAACAGGGGGAAAGAATATGTTGAGTTTAACAGAAACAGATTTAATTCAATTTTTATTAAAAAAAGAAACCAAGCCTAAATCTCCCATTTTTCCTTCGTTGGCTACATTTCATATCTTTACTTGCCTATTTGCTAAAACAACCACCAAAAAAAAAAAAAAAAAAAAAAAAAAAAAAAAAGAATCTTTAAAAGCCAGAAGGGCTACAGTGGATAAGTGGATACTTCCAATATAATTTTAAATTATATTACAGCTGATAACCAAAACTTTAGAGTCATCCAAATTTTCAAAATTATAATCCAAACTGTACACTTTTATAAAGATACATGCTATAGTCATTGCTATGCAACAGCTGCAAGACAAAGCAACTTTACATAGTAGTAGACTGTGACACTAACTCTTAACATTTCCAAATGTAAGATAAGCATTATATTTAGTTTCTCTGTAAGAATTCTGAAATCTCTGAATGCCAATCTCTGGATAACAGACCTACATTTAGAAACACAGCACTCTATTTGTGAGAAATACACAGCTTTAAAGCTAGCAAAACAATGAACTTTCTTACTAGGTCAGAAGTACAGCGTTTGAGCAAACCAACAGCATCCATCCAGTTTTTCCAACAGAAGGAAAAACCACAATCGCTTTGGGCTTGAGACCCCATAGGAGGAGAACAGAATACAAAGTAATAATAAAATCTTCAGGAATACCTCCCTTGATTTTCAAGGAAAGATTTAGTGCTTTTAGCAGACACTTGCATTAGATTTCTATTTCCTGCTGCTGACTGCTTTTAATAGACACAGGAACCCTAATCCATCCTGGTGGGCAGTGACCTGGTTTCATAAATGACCTTTTTAGTAACAGGTACGACTTATTTATCAGGTAATAGAGGTTTCACAGTTCAAGGCTATAAATGAACTTTCATAGGAACTCGAAACAATTGCAAATTTCATGCCTTCTGCTCAAAATTCAAGACACACTTTTCTAATCTTGCCATCTCCCATGGAGCCATAGAGCAATACATAAGTCTAAAGAATAAACATCCCTTCAGCACCCAAACAAAAACCTATACAGCATATACAGTTCTTCCTCTGAGAAAGGAATGAAAGAAAGAATTTATTTGTCCAGAAAATACACTGCTGTCAGGCAGTAACAAATGATCACCAACTTCAATTTTAGTCAGTGCGTTTATGACAAATTATCCAAGGAAAAGGGTTACTTGTATTAAGAGTACAAACCAACCAAGTGAGATAAAGATGCCTCACTCAGATGTTAAAATTTCAGGTATAATTTCCAAGCGAACAGAGGTGTACCGGTCAAAAGCACACGGACGAGAACACAAACAACATAGGGTTCATCTAGCACCACCAGAATCAATTGCATTTTATGTGACCTTTCATTTCTCCATGGACTAAGTAAATGTTATTATTGAGAAAGTATAAAAAGCTGGGCAAGAAAATGATCATCTCAAACAAAAAGGAATTTTTGGCATTTGTGAAGTGTTTCTTCCTGCCACCCCAGCCCCAATCTCAACTTATTTTATGTAGATGAATAAATATTCTCCTTGCCATCTGACAGGGACACCAAGACACAGAAAAGAAGTCACTAGCAAAGGTGGGGCTAGGGAGCGGGAAGAGACACAAATGCAAAACCAAACAACAAGGATTCCTCACTTATGGCCTTATGCCATCCGGTGGACTTCCCCATAGTTCAAAATCGGATGAGTCACCGCTGTAATACTGGATGGCTGTCCAAAATATGGGAAAGATAAAAAAAAGTAACACACGCACAGACCAAATGAAGGTAAAATATGAGAGTTTTGAGACAAAAATGAGTGAAAATGGAAACGACAAAAGAAAGTGGAAGCAGATGAAAACGCACAGTAAACAATCCAATAGAGTGTTGTTTTACTAATGCCAACAAATGCCAAACGTTATTTGAAGTAACATGGTTACAGTCAAGTAGACATTCTTATAAAGTATAATGTATATGTAATCTTGTCTTCAAGGGCTCAGTTCAATACAAACCAAACACTTAGTGGCGAATTTTTAAAGTGGCATTTTATTTCAAGTGACAATAGTTTTAGAGCAGTTCCTGAAGGGATGGGTTTTCTCTGACAGGCACAGTAGAGTGCTTTATCATAGGAACACCACACCACGAGTTGGGGGAGCAGTAGTTTGGTGGGTCAGTTCTCTCCTCCCCTCTGCACACTCTTTGCTTGGCTCCTTCTCCTCTCCCAGCAGGGAAGATGGAGCAGCAGCTACCAGGAGGGTCCTGTTGAGAGGCACCAGGATAGGCTCAGCACCTCTCAGAAGCCAGCTCCTGGCTCTCTGGGGTTTACTTTTGGAGCTGGGGAGAAGTTGCAGCCTTTTCAGTGACATTCCCTTGGCCACTCCACCTTTTCCAGCCATCTCCTCCTGGCCACGTCTCCGACTCCATTCTCAAAAGATGCCTGACAGCATGCCTCTGCCAGACTCCCAAATCTGCTCAATTGTTTTGTCTCACTACCAGTAAACTGTCTGCAATATAGCAGGGAGAGAAGGTTTGCTGCCACAGGAGACTCTTACCCACACAGGGAGACGAGGAGTTAATTGCAGAATAAGTGCAGAAGACAAATGGCCCAGTTTAATTTATGTCACCAAATATAAAAGACTCCAGTGAAAAGCCCTAGACAGACTGAAAATCCCCAAGGATCTGTTCATTTTCTCCTCCCCATCCATATTTCCCCAGCAACACACAAGAGTGCTCCTTTCCTTTTCTAGAAGAAAAATACATAAAAAACCACGGAGAAGATGCAGGTTTGCTCCCCTGAGAGACAGTTTTTGAGTCGCCGTATTTCCCATCCTCTCCAGACATAGGGAAGGAAAAGGGCGAAGCCTGGGAAAAAGTAGCAGGCTACATCATCCAAATGCAGTACAAAAAGTTATTCAAACATAGACAGACTTAAGCTATAAGAGAGGAAGTATACAATTTGACGGATGCTGATTTTTCAGAGATCAGAATTTGCCTGGATTTTATGCAGATCCTACTTACAGCCACAGTACTCAAGAGATAATACACCCACGAGCCTCTAAAGATACTTCCCTCACTAGCCAACGTAATAAGAAACTGAAGATCTTTAAAAGCAGTAAATGAACCGAGGGTACAGCTGATCAAGAGAAGCCAGACACAATAATCATCAATGCAGTACAACGATGATACAAAAGTTGGTTTAGGCAAAAAGAAGCGAGCTATTCACACAGGCTTTCCCTTCCAGAGAATGCAATGTGTGATCTACATACAGCCCTGTGTATGCCACAGGAACATTCACCTGGAAACGTCTCTGATGAACCCCTGCAAGACGCCAACAAGTAGCAAAACATCTCTCTTGGTAAAAGCACTGAAAGAAACAGCAAACCTCACACCGATTTCTCACTTGTTCTGACCAGGTTAATCTCACAAAGTTTCTGAGGAAAAGTGCATTCTTCCAGCCTCGGAAACGCTACTCAAACTCGTTTCAACAGAGTTGGCAACTGAGGGGACAAAACTTTAAACGCGCATTCAGCATTGTTTATTGATATAAGCAATATGTCAATGGGGCCTACAAAAAAGCTGGAGAGGGACTTTTTACAAGGGCATGGAGTGATAGGATGAGGGGGAATGGCTTCAAACTGGAAGAGGGGAGATTCAGATTAGATATCAGGAAGAAATTTTTCACTCTGAGGGTGGTGAGGCACTGGAACAGGTTGCCCAGAGAAGCTGTGGAGGCCCCATCCCTGGAGGTGTTCAAGGCCAGGCTGGATGGGGCTTTGAGCAACCTGGTCTGGTGGGAGGTGACCCTGCCCGTGGCAGGGGGGTTGGAACTCGATGATCTTCAAGGCCCCTTCCAAGCTAAACCATTCTATGATTCTATGACATGATCCTCTTAATGCTCGGGAGCCCCAGAACAGTGTTGCAATACAGCAGGGCTGTTACCTCACTGCAAGACTTCCCCCAGCAGCCCAGGCACGCTGCGAACACGCCTCCCCGCAGCAGGAACATGGGCAGTGCGGCAGGGTGCTCATGGCTGGCTCCAGTAATATCCTGTTTCACACCAAGTACAAAAGAAAAGGGAATTTTAAAAAACCCACCTGATTTCCTTCATTGCCTAGCTGGGAAAATAGGGGAATGCCAACTACGCAACCATTAGAAGTGATTCACTGCACCTTCTACGAAGAAAACTTATCTTTGCAAATGGGCACCACACTGACTAAATTGATTTGGAAGTAAGAGCCAGCCATAACAAACCCATGATGGAATTTATCTTGATGTGAAGAATTAAAGACATTTAAGCTAATTTTTTCTTTAACCACTAGTGTGTGGGTGGCCCAAGTCCATTCATATCTCGGCAAAAGCACAGAACAATTGCATTTTTTTGCTATTCCACACCAGCTGGATGACTCATGTGCTCTTTCACCATCATTTTATACAGATACGTACTGGTGCTGCCACTGCTTCTACCTTCCCCCTTCCCTCAGCCATTCAGTCCTAGCCGTGCCCCCTCTTCTTCCTACGCACACACGTTTGTTGGCAGAAGGAGAAAGACTGAAGTGGATACACTGAGCCAACGTGAACTGAGCCAATATAACAGCCTTTAGCCCATACCAGTCCCCCTGTGCAGGTCAGAGCACAGAGGTTTGTCCTGGCATGAAACTGCAGCCAGGACGTGGAATAGGAATGAGACTGGTAGCAGGTGAGACTACTGGGATCACCTTTTCCCACAGGTAGTCCTAACTCACTGGATTGTGAAACTACATTTTACGAGATCATTCTCTCCACATGGGGTATTGCAGCAAAACAAGATAGAGGTTGGTTTTAAAAAACAGAAGTATAGGAATTATTGTTTGAAAAAGAAAGAAAGAAAGAAGATTGGTTTTGCTATTTTAAGCCATTCATTTAAAAAATACATTTCTTAAAAAAAGTGTGACCTCAGACTTCAAAAGTTTGGCTTACATAATAATATTTGAAATAGCAGTAGTAATAAATCTGAAACCAGGGCTTTTCTGTAAGAGTATTCATACTATTTCAACTTCTGTAAAAATATTCATAAACAGAAATGTGTGTTTTTCTTCCAACATCAGTGCACACACAGACTACAAGCCTCAAAAGCACAACAAAAAATGAGGGGAGGAATCCACTGTTATTATTAAAAGATTTACTATGTTAAATATGATAACATAGAAATAAACGTTACAATTGAAGACACAACAAAGAAAACAGCTAAACAAGCATGTCCTTTGACAAGAGCAATGAGAGTAATTCAAATGAGTGTTTTGAAATAATTTTAATGTCTATAACAGATCTGAGGGTTTGACAAGTTTCAGATCACAGAAAGGTTAGATCGCTTGAGCATTTTTCTCCTCAAGTCAAAATAGGAAATATGTTGGCACGTAGAAATAAAAACCATGGTATTGCTCAAATTCTTTAACAATCCAAAACGTCTGATCTAAATGCCAAAAAAACAAAGGAATATAACACACAAAGCAGATACAGGAGCAAATCCATAGAGGACTTTTAAATACAAGAAAGGCTATTATGTTCATGCCAACACATGGAATTTGAAAAAAAAAAAACAAAAAACAAACCAACCACAAACACGAAAAGAAAAAACCCTACCAAAAACTATTAAAATCACTGCCAAAAAAGCTGCTTGTCACTTCTGATAAACAATAAAGTTTATGCTCACTTATCAGGAATGGTGGAGAGACACTAAAGTCAAATTAAAAAGTGCAAAAACTACAGTATTTGACGTATACTGTTTCCAGAAGCATTCACAATAGTTTAAGATGTGTAGAACAGAAAAATCAGCACTTCCCCTCTCTGTATTAAATGACAATACACTCAAGTGCAAGGAAAGAGCAAATTCTAATTAACAGAACATTATACTGCACTTAAGTATTCTGTAACTCTACCCTTATTATCAAACAGGGTGTTTTTCAACACCGTAAGAGCAGCTTTCAGAGAAGTGAAAACATTCACTTTTTAACAGTTTCATAAAATTTCATAAAATACAAAGTTTTCAGCAATGCTTCTTGGTATCAGAAGAAAAACACAGGAATGAGCATTGCAGCGTGAGAAATAAAATTCAGCTGTCAAACTGAAGTCCAGCCAATTTTTTTTTTTTTTTTTTTTTGTAAGGCGCCTTGTTGGAGCACTCTTAAATCTGTTTCTTGCTATGCCTGAAGGGTTTGAATATTTCCCCTACAGTTCCAAAGCTTGGAAATCCCCTTCGAACCCTTATAAGCAGGAAGGCTTTTCTCATCTTTGTGTATGGTATCACTATGTACTCTGGATTGTACGCGGTTTGTTTGTCCTCTGTTACATGCTTCTAGAGTTAACAAATAATGCAGGAGTCACGGCTGTAGCCGTCAGAGACAGCGTCACAAGCAGGAAGGTACTTGCAGGCACATTGATGACCTGGCTGAGATGTGCTCTGTGTTGCCTGTTCGTAGTCCTCCATCAGCAGCAGGCAGTGTTGTCACGGGACTTGTTCCTGCCTGCCTACACCAGGCAGCAGCGGGTCAGTCCCAAGGCCAGTGCAAAACCTAGACCTCAACAATCCAGGCAGCGCGCTTCCGAAACGTCCTTCCCGAGCACGCTTAACACTGAGGGAAGAACAAGCAGTTTGTGCTGCCATCCTCAGTGGGAAAAAGCCCTCATCTTTGCCGGGCTGCCATCATAAGTACAAGAGTATAGAAATGGACCATACCAAGCTTTCTTTTAAAACAAACAAACACAATAACCTTGCAAAGGCAGAAATATTTTGAATTCACAGTGCTTTCAAAATTAAAAACACTATTTTGAAGCCTTTTCTTCTTAGGGCAAACCACCTAACAGAATGCTAAACCAGGAAAAGATTGACTTGGATGCATGCTTAAATACAATGTAACAGGCATTACAGAAAGACAGTGGAATAACATAAAAGCGATGCATCATGCACACTATAGAAGAGACAGTGTCCCAAGGACGTGAGGGAGACCAGCACGTAATTACAGACAGTTGATAATATCCATGTGGAAAAACGCTACATGAATATCAAACAGTGGGACAGACCTCCATGCAGCTTTCTCTGCTACGCTGGAACAAACGTTTGAAGCAAATCTGAATAAGGAACTGGTCTAGCTGAAAAAACACCCACAAGAAACCAAAATGTTACTTTTTCATCTAGATTTATGCCCTGCTTGCCACGGAGCTGCGCTCACTTGTTTCCTGGCACGCTTGCAGGGGCCAAAGCGGGCAGGAATGAACAGCTGGCAGGATGGTAAGGCTAGTTATGCCAGTTTAAAAATCACACGGCCACCAAATGCTTATGCAAACTAATATTTGCAATCTCAAGAGCAACAGCAACTGTTCTGGGGGACTGAATGGCACCACATGTTCTACCTCTATTTTAATATTTCTAGAAACAATCCAGAGAATTATAAACCTATGCACCCAGTTTCTGCTCACATTATACTGTTGAACCGATCGCTAAAACTTGTGCGAACCCTCTGGAATACGATTAATGTGCACACCTTTTGCAAAGGAGTGTCTCTAAAAATTCTTTTGTTGTGTCAATGAAAAAGTAGGTAAAACAGAACCAGATGGGCACTAACTAGATTTTCAAAAAAACTGTCACAACACTTCATAACAAGCTACTAAAACACTGAACTAGTTAAAGCATTAAAAAGGGCAAAAAAGAAAAAAGCAAAGGGTCATGCTATAAAATTAGCAGCACCTTTCAAAGTTCTCTACTAATTCCCATATATATGAAATATTTTACAGATATTTAGGAAAGGGGATGGCACAAAAGCCAAACAAATGACAAATACAAAAAAAAAAAAAGAAATTTAGCATCAGAAAGATGAAACAGCGCATAATATAGAAGAATGCACTTATGTTTTACAGATTTCTGGAGGAACTGTATCAACTTAAATGATCACCATAGTGTAATGAAAACATTTGCTCAAATTGCTGATGTTCTAAAACAAATCAAATCCTAAGAGATAAGGCATGGGATAGATAACATGAAATTATTATAACCTGTTAAGCTATTCTAATTATCATAAATTATAATGAAGCTCTATATTACACAATTCCACATAGGTGCCTCCAGCATCATAAGAATCTGTCTATGACCACAGCTGGAGACCAGCTCCTCAACTTAGAAGGACCTTTGGTAATGGAGCAAAGGACCAAATGGTAAAGGATCATTCAATAATGAAGTTCCAAGAGGTAACATTTCAAAGTGTCTTAAATCAACATGTGCTCACACTAATTCTACTTTAGAAGTATTATCACAGAACTTAGCAATGTTCAGAGACAGTGAACACTTAAAAAAAGGACAGCAGTGTATGCAGTCTGCATTATGTAAACATGTCTCAAGATCTTACGCAGTGGAATACATGAACTGCAAGTAAAGGACTGTGTGTCCAAGAGGTTCCTGATAAAATAAACTTAAAAATCAGCTACTCAAATAATTCAGATTAGTTTAATTCTTTAGTTAAAAGTTACTGTTCTGACTTCGTGTTTACGGTCCTGTCTGCCTCTGTGCTCAGCTAATGAACAGGAAATAACAAATATTTTATAAAGGTATGCCATTCTTAAACCTTGGTGAAATTCATCAATTTCTTCTTATATGTTCTAGCTAATGTAAGGAAGATACAGATCTGAGGAAAATCACTGCATCTGCAAACCAAGTTTGTATTTTGCTTAGCAAGATCTTCAGGTGATATACAGTGGAACCAAGTTAAGGTTAGAAATTGTATTTTAACCAAGCAACTGGTATTAAAAAAAAAAAAAAATTAGAACCAGATTATTCTTGGTTGATTGCACTAACTGCAACATGAAGAATGTATCATGTTAGGAGAATTTCCCAACACAGAGGTGACAAAGTAGTAGTTTAAGAAGACTGTGGAGGACAACGAAACATGTTTAGACAGCGGACTGGAAGAAAGGAGCATTCTTGTGTTGCAGGGTGGCCTAATTTTGCTGCATAACCATTTGATGGCAAAGGAGACCAAGTGACCTGAACAAAATCCCAACTCATTCCTTGCTACAGGACTTGAGAAAAGGAGGACTGTGGACCACCCCAGAAGATCTGACCCAGTCCCAAGAAAGATTCTCTAACACTGAGGTAATTGAGGGAAAGAAGTATGCACTGAATTTATAATGTTTTCATCTAGATCTATTTCTTGCTGCTAAGGAAGCAGCTAAGTCTTTTATCCTCCTGCCAAAAGACTCTCTGTGCTGCTGTTTGCTTCCATTATCAGGAGCCTCTGGGGTAAGGGAAGATACAAGAGAAACCCTAGAAAAATTCCAACTGCCTTTGTCTCTCACCACCCATTTCCCATTCGGCCTACCCTCTTCCTCTCCTTTTCCTTCCTGCCAGAAGTTCTCTCCCCTCTAGCAGATCACATCACAAGAAAAGCCCAACATTCACCCTGAATTAAATGGAGGCAGGACAGAAAGTAAGCAGGATAAAGGCTGCAGCTGGGGCTGTAGTGCTGTCAGACTCTGAGCGCTCTGCTACTGCAATTGTCTCAACACCCACCATAAACCATTATCTGTCTTTATTCTGTGCTTACTAGACCTACAAGATTGAGTACTGGCTGAAGCTCTGAGGCTAGTGTTCCCTCTAACCCCCAAACTAACTTCAGTTCTAGCCAAAACACTGCCACTGAAACGAACCCGCAGCTAACCCTGAGCCCCATTCAGACAAGCTCTCCTCTATCCTTGTGGATGTTACAAGACCTAGCAGCAAACCTGCCTCTTAAGGCAACGCAGGATTCTGCCCTATACTAACCCTATCCTGACTGAGACCACTGGCCCATATTTAGCAGAGATCTGAAGAAAAAAAAAAAAAAAAAAAAAAAAAAAAAAAAAGCTGTTCAACCCTATCTGCAAACGTTGTCTCATCTTTGTAGGGTTTCCCTAGATCTATGACTGCACATCTTCCCGATCCAGGGATCTTCAGACTTGATATCAGTGTATTTAATTCTAATTGTATTTAATCGGTGTATTTAATTCTAATGCTATCCCTACCCTTACCTACAAGCTAATGACCATACCTTTTCCATAACTAAAAATTAGCCACAAGGCAACAACGGACTTAGTAGTCAATCTGCTATTCTGCAAAACCTGTAAACTGAACTGTTCAGCACTGGTCATCCTATAATAAAACAGCTATAAGCAAGTCTTTTGATCAGTGTTGTTGCAGACTAGGTAACCCATCTGTCCTTACTGATGCCACCTCTAATTTCATGCTCTGGCCTGATCACAGCCATATTAAGCAAGTGCTTCAAGTATTTTAACTCCCAAATATCCACTCTCACCCTAGTCTTATGCATAGCCCAACACCAACACATACCCAAAAGGCTACCAATAAGCCCTTCATCTCCACTGGCATTAGCTCTCCCTCAATCCTAATGAACTTGTAAGACTCTAACACTAACTCAAGTTCTCCAGCACCTGCTGTCCAAAACACTAATCTCTAAACATCACACTTTCAGGACTTTCTAGATTCAGCAATAACAGGTTCATCCATCCTTGCCGTCCTGAAACCCCAGCCTACCTACAAGCCAGTAACTCATACCTATCCAAAAATTATTCATAACTTGCTCATCTAAGCCAACCTGAGCAGCTCTAAGCCAACCTTCGCCTGAGATGAGAGGAGAGGAGGGAAGGGAGGGAGAGAAAAAAAAAACAAGAAAAAAAGAAAGCAAGCTCAGAAATCTCAACCATCTTGAAGTCCAGGCTTAGCCCTAATCCTAACCCTAACGACAGCTCACTACCTCTATATCCCTCTCCAGAACTAAAAGCAAGCTTTCAACCTATGCTGGCACCAGCAGGGTTTTCGGTTCTTGCAGAAGGTAGCTCTGAATCCAAGTGCTGTCATTTTAAACCAGAACCTAAGTGACCCACCCCGCCACAGAAATGACAAGAGGACTTTTAGTCATTCCCACCTGAGAAGAAACCACAAGAACTGTTCTTGCCCAAAGCAGCCCCCATCCCAGTGCTTTGCAGCATTCAGCAGCATGCCACATTTTTGCACTCCTACTGTAGAGGACAAACACCCGGGAATCTGATCACTTTGCCGCAATGTGGCATGTATCTGGGAGGGAAGGGGGCACATGAACCCACGGGAGAAATTCCACCCAGCTTTCTCCTTCCTTCCTCCCCTTAAAGTTCTTTGCTCCCTAGCAGTGACAGGGAAGAGGTAACATATGTGGGAGAAGAGGTAGAGGAGGTAAACAGCACACATAGCCCAGGCTGTGGTGCACACTATGCACAGAGTATCAGCTGTTTGCTGGGAAGCGGTTTTCTCTTCTTCAGCCCCTGATCTTCTCAGGAGACACAGCAGGCCTAACTGAATTAACTAGCCTTCTCTTTCTCCCTGAGGTCAGGCAAAGAAGGCACGACATCCAGGTGCAGTGTTGGACAGCCATAATCACCCAGGCATCTCAGGGCAGGTAAGGGTAGCTCACCTTGGAAACAGCTCAAGTGCAGGCAATTTTTATCTGACTTTGACCACAAGTTGAGATTCAACAAAGCAGGTAGAAGAATGAGAAGATCACACTGGAAGTTGGGAGTGAAGGCTCTGCCAGATGGGGTTAGGGCAGATTGTGTCAGACACAGTTTTCATACAGTTTGGAGTACATAGGTTTTTTGGAAGTAACAAACTACTCCATTCCGAACAGCAGACATATGCCACACAGCGCTTTGGGGCACATCGTGGAGTTGAGAAACATGCACATGTGGAAGGAGAACCAAAGCATTACAGAAAAGCAAAGGTATAAATCTAAAAGAGAGTTTTATTTTCAAGGCTCCCTGGAAACAGCACAACCTCATTCAGTTGCAAAAATAACACTGAGATGAATGGGTCACTTCCTCTTCTCCCTCCAGTCTCTCATATTGTAGAATAAGTAAAGCCCCTTTACACACTTAGCCCAGAACTAGCGTGGGGACTTTACATGCCCACAAACCCATCTCTTCCTGCCTTCTTGACAGCACGTACACATGTCCCACGTGCTTCCTTCCCCCTGCACAACAGTCCTTCCAGGCTTATCAGAGGTATTTAGTAGCCACCAAGGGAATGAAATTACTCATTTGCATATGAATTATGCACTTACATATTTGAGAGAAACACCTGGGAGCAGCTGCAACATGAAAGTCATCACAGCAGAAGTTGATTTTGCCTCTCAGGATACCAATTATATCATCTCAGGCTCAATGGCATAGCTCCCAATTAAATGCAGCCAGAGTAAACAACTAAACTAAACTAAACTAAACACCTCATATAGACATTGGTACAAAAGGTGACCGTCTTGTTACAATTGTTTTCTTTCTATGACAACCTGCAAAGTTGCAGCTCGCTATATTAGATCATCATATGACATCCTAATAGACCTTTCAGTAGTTGTGCATCAAGATCTGAATCAATGTCTATGTTTAATGTGTAACAGGTATTTCCTTATCACAGATAATAAGTTTTATAGTTAATGCAAGCCACCTTTCAACATATTTGTAAATAGCATTCACTACCATTCTGATGTAAAGACCTAAGTTGTTTGATTTTCTTTCCTAAAACTAATTACAGAAAAGATTCTTTGGTTTTAGTCACAGCTCAACAGAATACTGTTGGTGGATCCTCAACAAACCAAATCTTTGCTCCTAAGTTTCTACTCTGATTGCATTTATTCTTGAGAGAAATAAAATCAAATAAAGCCATGATGTTGTTGCAAAAGTAAGACAAAAGCCTATTCCTCAGTGAAGGAAAGAAAAAAAAAAAGATTCCAAATGCCTTACATATTTAATTTGAAACATAGTTGGAAAAAAATGTTTAGAGCTCAAAACAACTCAAACTGTTTCCCTGAATAATCATTTAATTGCAAGAAACACAGATGCACTAAAGAAAACTAGTTAAGAGAAAAGAAGAAATAGAAAGCTAATATGTTTTCTATTTGAATTGTGGCTACTACAAAAAAGTGACTGACTGGAAAATGGAAACCCCCCTCTCAGATATACTTGCTTACATCCTATTTTCAGCCTCTTCACCTAGTTTCCCCTCTGGAAAACCCTGGCTGCAGGAGAAGCCACACAGTCGGGCATACCTAAAATGGGCAGCATATTTTCATCACCACACATCTGCTTTCACAGCACAAAGGCAACTAAAAAGTCCCAAATTTATTTCTGGAAACCTCTGACGCATCACGACACTGTTTTGCCTCTACCCCCACATCCACGTTCAAAATTCACTGAGGGAGCAGGCTTTAGGCTCTATGGCCAACAGTGAACACACCAAGTTCATCTCCATTCATCTCCTGGTGACCACCTGCCAACAGGGAACTGGAACAAGGTCAACTTGGAATTAGCAAGTGGGTGGCCCCAGAGGGGGAAATGATGGCACTTCAGCTATTGCACGGACTAACAAAATCTACTGACATCAAAATAGTGTATTGAGTCTTTTTTCATTGGATTGCATCCATTTGATCAATCAGGTTCTCAAACAGGGAGAACATAGTTTCTACTACTGCTCAGTTTGGGCACAAATGTCCTGTTAACCCAGAACTCCCTTCCTAAATCTCCCCACCTTCAACTAGTACTGCTAACCTAGCCTTGTGTACTTGACAAATTTGAAATTTTTAAGCCAGCAGTCATCACAGGGAACAGAAATGAAACTTCACAGACTAGACAGTTAACTGATTAAGGAATAAAAAGTTCTGTTGCTGTTGCTTTCATTAATAAACCAATCTCAACAATAATTTTCACAAAGGCTTTTAGAGAACAGACAAGAGTTAGTTGTACAGTGTACAATAAAACACATCCTTTTGTTTATCTTGTAATATTTTAGAACACCAGTATCCATTAAATACTTAAAGCTATTACTACATTTTTAAGGATAATTTTACTCCCCTGTACAATTCACAGCCAGATCAGCTAAAAGTCCTGAACCGAGGAGAAAATTTGCATGGAAATTAGATGTCTGAACAACAGGCTCTGCATACTACAAGCCCCCCAACACTAACTGTTTCAAGTTTCTATAACTGTTACACACACACAAGGTCTGTGTATGCAGAAAGCCTGAAGAATTAAACCTGGTGTCCTCTTCCGTATTTTCAGAACCAATGCAGAACGGAGGTGCCAGCTGCATCAAAATGACATCAATACTTATAAAGGTAGAGCAAAGCTACGCTGAAATGTGGTATGGGCTCCATCTAGCGGAGCTCAGCTTCATTCAATGTCGCTATGGCTGAACCACCATCTCCACAAAAAATGAGTAAGAAGTAGAACTGTGGTCAAGATTTAGATCCATTTTATAAACACAGCTGAAAAAGATACATAGGATACTTGAGCATCTAATGGCCTATTAACGTTTAAAGCAAAGAATAAAAGATTTGTGGTGTTTTCAAAGTACCTGGACATTAATTGTATATTACCCTCCTAGCCAATGAACCTGACAGAGTACAAGACCTACCTGTGGACTTGTCTTCCTAAAAGTGTCAGTTCCATGAATCACATCCCTTATTATTCTTTCTTTGAGATTATTATACTCCTCTTCGGTGAGGTCACCATCCTCCAACTGATGGTTGCAAACTGGGCACTGTCCGCTGTAATAACAGTGAAACAAGAAAATAAAATGATAAAGACTTTTAAGTAAGAAATACCTTAAATTTTACTAACTTATTGTCTGTGTATGAGCACAATTCTTTACAAGAGTGCAGTACAATCACCAGAACATCAGTTGTACTCTTTCCGGGATGCATCCAAAACCTACTAAAGTCACCAGAAATATTTCCATGTGATTCAATGGGATCAGCATCAAAGATTTAACTCTACAGACATTTGAGGATTTAGGACTAAAACTCTGCATGAGAGCCTGGGGAAAAAAAAAAAAAAAAAAAAAAAAGAAGAGTATTTAAATATTCATCAGCATTTATTTAGGCCTTGTTAGATCAGAGTTCAATTCTCAGCATTACCACAAATTTCCACATCTCTAATATTTTGAAGTTTCCTTACTACACAGGAAAGTCACCATGTCTGGCCTGGCCAGAATACAGGAAGTAGCTGTAGGCATACTAGCTGAAGCTAGCAGGCAGACCAGAGCCTTGGTCTAGCTATAAATCCATCCCAAAGTGTTACAACAAGAAAATGCACCCGTGACATGCTCTGCTATAGCGACACTGACTGCTTCTACGCAAAAGCTATCTGTGCCTCGTTTATCAAGGTTTGGAATAACCAAACCTAACACAGGTGTAAGAATAACCTCACCCAAAAGAAAAAAAAAATACAAAAGAAAGAGAGAAAGAAAAAGTAACATAAATCTGCTGTATGGTTGGAAAAGCAAATAATGAGCAAGACTACCTTCTTTGTGCCACTTGTCTTTTTGCTATCAGACTTCCTCCTAGGCTAAGACTGTTTGCTGAGATCTCACCGAGGTAGTCAAAGCGAACAGACTGAGAGCAGAATGTGAATAAAACAGAAATACTGTTTGCTTTGAAAGCCCTCAGCAATACTAAGTCACCCTGGCTCTGCGTGTCTGTATGATGCTCAGTTCCACCAGAGATTTTCTAATACTAGGCTGACAGCACCCAAACAGAAAGCAGCTTTCCATTGCTATCTGCTGGCGACTAATCACTACTTGTTTCTTGATTGCTAAGAAATTTCTGTTCCTGCACTGTAGCACAGGCTAAATATCATCACACTGTATCTAGGAATGTGGACTGCTGCAGATGAAAAAGCTCTGCAGCTACAGTCAACCAATGCCATCATTTTGTGTTCATTTCCCAGAGCCAGAAACATCACCCCATCATGCACAGCCATGTCAGTGATCGCGTGACTGCATGCAGCACTGGAACAGTTTACCATTCACATTGACTACTTCTCAGTACTCTTAGTTTCCCTCTTGCAGGGCCAGCAGCTATGGTAACAATTGTGGCTCTGCAAATCCCAAATCATACATTGTTTTGTCTCTGACACACACAAGAACTCTCCACTGATCAGTCCGTGCATGTTTTTAATACTAAAAGACCAAAGAGATTGAAAATCCATCAGAAAAGATTATAGAATAGAACAATAGGGGCTGTGAGAAAACAGGCCTCAAACTCCTTAGTTTCCTCAAGAAGAGTGCTGGCATGTCATAGCAGACCCTGGAAAATTTTCCAGACCAGCACGAGTGAGGCAATGCTACCAAGAACACACAGATCCATGCCACCCAAGAGGCACAACTCTTTGTCTAACCAACCTAGTGCTACAAAAACTCCTCAGCACTGGGAGAGGCCATCAATACAAACCACAACCACAAGAACCATGTCAACTGCTATGAGCTGGGGTTTTGGTCCTACCACCTGCTAGCACAGCACACACATAATTCCAAGATACAAAACAAGACAGGCCTAACTTGGCCACCTCTGGTTTTTTCTATGATCCCCCAGAACTCTATATTGACAGAAAGAACAAACATCTTTTTTCATATCTAGCCTTTTATGTTGTTTCATGTCCCACAGCCATGACCACTGCCCTAACACATAGTCTGAAGGAAATCAAACTGAAACTGTCATTGTTTCCATGTCCCATTTGTTCATTCTTTTCTTTCCTAGTTGTCTCTCCCATTAGCCCCTATAAACTCAACACATAATCAACACAATGCACAACTCCATACCCAGATCAAAAATGTATGTCATGCCATGAACCTCTGGGCCCACCACAAAACCAGCATGTAGGTTAGGGTAACAGTGGAGGACTGAGACAAAACAACCTGCATCTCTGTGCTTGAATTGTGAACTACATTAACCTTTTAACCTTTTTTTCCCACCTAAAAAAATTATCTGAAAGTTTTGCAGATACACTTTCTAAAGACAAACCAATGAGCTACAAATATACATAAAATGCATGGGTACACTTCTTGACTTGCATTGTGGGTTAAACTTATAATTTTTTCCAAACATAACTCTTTAACAACTACATGAAGAAGGAAAAAGAAACGGTCAGATAAGACATTAACATACACTAAGGAAATTCACAGTCAGTCATGTCTGTTCTCAAGCACTTCATCACCAGACTGTACACTCCAGCCGGTACCAAGAAAATAAGCATAATCTAGTAGCTTCTCCAACAGGCAATAAAATGACACAGTCTGAATGGGTCTTTGGTTCTTCCTGGCTGATGAACAATGACTTTTTTGCAGCTTGCTCCCACTTAGGCTTTTCTTATGTGCAAGATATGTTGTTGATGTTTCACATTTTTCCTTTCTATCATGCTCTGTTCAGAAGCCTATATTCACCCAGCTGGGCATAGTTTGAACTGAAGGAGTAGCCATTCTTCTCTAAATCCACCCAAATACCTTATTTTCACAAGCACAATCTCAGAAGTGAATCACAGGATTTGAGCTTTAAGTGTTAAAATGGAACGAGTTATTCTCCCCTGGCTGTCTCCACAGAGTTATCCTAGAGATGCCAAAGCTAAGCCATTGTAAATTTCTAAAACCATAGCAATCAGAAATGTTAAATTCTCCCAACAATTGATGTCTATACATTAATGCACATACCATAAGCCAAGACTGCGTTAATTGCAATGCTGACAGTGCATTTACGGAATCAAAAAAAGTTATGCATGGAATCCCAACAGTGGACATTCACTGCTGCATACAAACAATTCACTCCAGTTGCTCAACCCACTGTGGCCACTGCAGGCTTAGCCTACATATTAATATAAACAATGAGACTGGCTGCTTGTATAGCTGTAAAGTTACCATTAAATACACCTAATTGCATTAAGGAACTTCAAAGTTTGGCAACAGAGAAGAAAGGCCTAATGAACTGTTATGAGGCTATTTCACAATCATTAAGCCTAAACTTTAAGGACCTGTCCCATAGTTAATTTGATCCTTCTGCAACAGAATCACAGAATCACACAGAATCACAGAATGGTCAGGGTTGGAAGGGACCTCTGGAGATCATCTAGTCCAACCCCACTGCCAGAGCAGGGTCACCTACAACAGGTTGCACAGGACAGCGTCCAGGCGGGTTTTGAATGTCTCCAGAGTGGGAGACTCCACAACCTCTCTGGGCAGCCTGTGCCAGTGCTCTGCCACCCTCAAGGTAAAGAAGTTCCTCCTCATGTTAAGATGGAACTTCCTATGTTCAAGCTTGTGCCCATTACCCCTCGTCCTATCACTGGGCACCACTGAAAAAAGACTGCTCCCATCCCCCTGGCACCCTCCCTTTAAGTATTTGTAAGTATTAATAAGATCCCCCCTCAGTCTTCTTTCCTCTATACTAGAGAGACCCAAGTCCCTAAGCCTTTCCTCATATGAGAGATGTTCCAATCCCCTAATCATCTTTGTAGCCCGTTGCTGGACCCTCTCCAGCAGATCCCTGTCCTTCTTGAACTGGGGAGCCCAGAACTGGACGCAACTACCCCTTTCAGATTGCTTGAAAAAAAGCAAACCTCCCCATACCCCAACAAATCAACGCACTCCAACCACCTATCAACTAAAGCTCCTGAAGCCACTTTCTTCTTGTGAATTCTCAATGTAGATTCCCAAAGGGAGCTAAGGCACAACAGGCACAAGAAACACTCAGCATCTGACAAGACTGGACCCTTAGTCTAACTGCTGCTTTTTTGCAACCACACCTTTAAAATTACCTTGCAATTTTTGTTAACTTCTCATTGATAATTTTAGGATTTCACACCAAGAAATTCCCACACAGAAGTCTTTCACCTCTGTAGGATATATAGCTGTCCTGACAACTAATCGACCATTTACCTACTTTTTTGAGGGACAACTTTTTTGAGATAGATTTGGAGTATCATGGCACCTACACACCAAGCATGAAGTCAGACATGCCACAGTAATTTGAACGCAGGCTCAAAAAAAGTTGAGCTGCAGCTTTCTATAGCTAACCTTGGAAATCCAAAGCTTTTTGTAACTCTCAAAGCCAAATGGTCAGCAAACTTCAAGGTTTGTTTGCAGGGGTTTCAAACTTCTGACTATCACAGCCCAAGGAGGAGCTCAGTGCTAGAGGAAGAAGAAAATATCCTGGATATGAGCATCTTAGATGTAACTGCTGGTATTTATACAAAATTACAATAACCTATGAATAAGCCTATTAAATTGTCAAACACAGTTTAGGAAGTTCTGATTTTTTTAATTCAAATCTCATGTTTTAAGACATCAGTTATGCTGACTGCAGAGATAAGTCTAGTAACAATCACCATATGAGTTTCAGAGACACCTTAAGGGCTTTGTCCTTTATGATTAGGACGAAAAAAAACCCCAACAAAACCAACAGACATTTTTTTTTTTCCTTATTAAATCCTAAGGATCTTCTCTGTCAGAAGCCATTTAATTTAAACACAACGAAACTCCTATATTCTTTTTATTATCTTGGAACCATTTAAATTGTATTCAAATACTTAGCCAAGTAGGCTACCTCAAATTTGTTTATTTCAAAATAGGAAGTGTTCATAGAGTTATCACAAAATAACTACCATATAGCACCTTGTAACCACTTTGTTCACAGATTCTTAATCCATGATAAAATGTGACATGATTTAAGTTAGTTTAGCTCTCAAAGTCTGTAAAGAGTTTACAGACAGGAAGATAACAAGCTACCTCTTAACCAAGACAATCAACTTCAGAATTTTAAAACTCTAAAGGCTGAAAAACATCTAGAATTTGGTGAGTTATCATAATACAGTATAGTAACATACACACAGTCATATGCAATAATAATCCATCTTACAGTGAACAACCCCTACTCTGAGGACAGTGAGTTACGCTGTTCTTTGATGGGCTTCAAAAGCAGCAGACTCTATGTGTGCTTTTACTACAGAGTATACAACAGAGTGTATTTTTATAAACCACCAAAAAAAACCCCATAATCCAGTGGAGACATTCTTATAATTAATACATTTATAGTTGCCAAATTGCTACAAAAACACAGAACTAGATTTCAAATAGAGTAACATTTAAAGTAAGAATTTACAGACATTAGGAAAACTGTGCTGTAATAGAATCACATACCCAAGTTATCCCTGTGAAAACCCAACACAGAATCATTTTGTCTTCACTGAAAATCAGGTGGGAAGGCAGAACCCTTCCATCTGTACAAATTAACTGCAGTGTGTGAATGGTATCAGTTTTCAAGAAGACATCCATTTACACTCCAAAGCTGCTCTGTTAAATGTCGTGTTAAACAACGGTATTATAAAGCCAAGCAAAAAAAGAAAGTCTTTAATTCCTAAACAGTAAACAAATAAGCCAGCCAGTAAAATGGCAGCTCTTATTTTTCTCTGAGTTTTTCTGTCTTGGCTCTGCTTAGTGTAACTCCTTTCCAAATGTGCATGTTGGGTCTTGTTTAATGCACAAGAATGAGTTGGAAACTGGAGTTTGGGAAATCATACGTACACAACAAAGGTTCATATTCTCAAGTATTAAAACATTTTCTTATATAAGGAAAGCTATTTTTTATATTTATGAAAGAAGAGTTCAAGATAGAATAATCAAGACAACACCTCACTTTCAAATAAAATGTTGCATTTACCTGTCTTTAATGTTGGTCAGCTGTCCTCTCCAGTTCCCTCCGGGTATACTAATATGTATGGAGGGAAAGATAAACAAAAACATTAGATTCTTATTTAACAATACCTGAATTACAGATAAAAAATAATTCTATTTTGGTCAACATTTAGAAATAAAGACCAATCAATTATCTACCCTGCAAAGAAATCATACAAAGATTCATATATAATTTAGCAAGGCCTGAAAATATTAAAGAACCAGCATTTAATAACATGCAGAAAACTAACACAACCAACCTCCTCAGTTTATGTTGTCCCCAAATATTAAGAACCATAAAAATAATCAGGCTGCACTGACCCTTTTTAAGTTGCTGCCCTACACACTCATAAAGCATCTCAGAAACCAGATGGTAAAGCAAGAATCAAGATTTCTATGCAGATATCACTCTGAGAGAGTAAGAAGATACACTCGTACCATAATGCTGCATTGACTTTTTGACTCCACATCATTATCGTCATCACCACCACTATCACAGCTGCCATCATGCTGGTGTAAATACTCCTTTTTGCCCACAAGATCCAAAATGGAATAGGAATACCCACACCAACATGCAACTGTGGGTGCCTCTCCCTTTGCCACTGTGTTTATTATCATAGGCTGCACACTTACACATGCTGTGGGCTTCGGAATAACCGTCCGGTTTTGCCCTCCTTTCCCATTTCTCATGCTGTTACATAGCGGTTCTTTAGTTTTCTTACAAAGGCAACCAGACAACAGAAAATACTGTGATTCTTTGTTGCGCACTCAGATGTCTGTATTGGATCTGGCTCTACGCACTACTAGAAGCCAGTGCTGGTCTGCTCTTCAGATAAATATTTTTTTAAAACTAACACCTATTCAGTTACACTTACAGAGTTCACTTCTGTGCTTACCGTACCATCAGTTTCCTTTGTCAACAAAAGTTACCTCCCCATCTGCATTGGTTTTGCAAGACTAACAATGCTAGAAGTTATCACATCCTATTTCTTTTTGGGAACTCCACATAAATTGCTTATTTATTTTCAGCCATCAGCATATACAAGTTCAGCACCAGCAATTGGAACAGACAGGTAAAACTGAGCATTTTGTACAGATAAAAAGCCAGATGGGATAACTGATCACCTACTTTCATCCCTCTATTATGGATTCTATTTCTTCTTCACGTTTGAAAAGCTACTTCCTTTAGGGAAACACGCAATGTTCATCTTAAAACATGAGTCTACCACAACCTTTCATGAATTGTTCTAACAAACACAGTATTAAAGGTACAAAACAGGAATTTGTCTAGCTTCAGCTTGCAGCACTGGTTTGCCACTATATACAGGCAATATATAGCTCTTCAACATATTTGCTGACCTTGAAGTCTCCTTGCCAAGGACTTTTTATTATGTTGAGTTTCCTGTGCATGCAGTGCACACCTACAGGTAAGTCCTTCTCTACTCACTGGGAAAATAGCACCCCCTGACAGATTTTCACCCACTAAACCAGTTGATCTTGACTGAAGCCTACTCTGCCTGCTCCCTAGCTGTTCCCAGGAAAGAAAATAGCTGGGGGACAGCAATATACACCATTCAAATAATGGTAGTGCATTCCCACAGCTGTATTTTCCATCCGGGAAGACTAACTTGTGAAATGGCTGTGTAGCTCACGTAAACCAAAGTCAACAGTTAAAAAAAGTCATAGATGGGCTCACATACACTAGTGTGACAAATACGCAGTGGACTCAGGGGAACTACACTGTGCATGTGCAGCATAACTCCTTGTAATTTGCGGAGTCTGACCATCACTACCTATGAAAACGAACTCCATAGCCTGCTAAATAAAAACTGTGCTAAAACAAAGAGCCTCCTGTTGAGATTATTCCTCTCCTATTATTCGACACAAAGTGAACACTTAATCTTCACTTAACCTATGCTAAATTTGCTGCACCTTTCCCTTAAAGAGAGAAATCTAATTTTCAAATAACTTACTACTTCTATACTCCAATAGATTATAGGAAAACCCTCATACCTATCAATATTCCTTACCAACCCCAGAAACAGTTGAAGTTGGACATTTTGGACAGCCATGACCCATCACAATTTCCCACTTTCTCTACCAAGAAACAATATTTAACAGGTAAAATTTACCAGAAAAGGTGAGATCAGTAAGAATTTCACATTTTTACACTAATTTTGGAGCAAAATTAAAATATATCTTTTCATGACAATACGTTTCACATGGAGAAACAACATCCGAAATGAGATGTTGAGGGATCTTATTAGACTTGATCTGTGGAATAATCTGAATCCCATCCTCATGACCTGGAGCTTGCTATTGAAACATTATTTACCTTTCAAACCATAGCTTTATACTCTGCATAAATGTCTTGTGAGGGTATATTTGGTTGTCTCTCAAATATAAGAGGATACCAAACAGCTCTTTTTGTAACTCAGCACCTTTCATACCCCTGCTGAATTCAAAAAAGGCCTGCAGGACATCCAAGGTTGGGACCAAATCCTTAGCCAACATTTCATGATAAAGTTCAAAGGCAAGGTTCATTTCTTGGTGACGACTGGCTGCTTTGATACAGGATTCATAGTTTGTCCGCGAGGGAGTCGTAACTTTTTTAACTTCTTCCAAAAGAGTCAAGGCCATTCTCCATTGATCTGAATTACTCATCCCCCTGATAAGAAGGTTGTAAGCCCCACTTTCTAAAATCCTAAATCTGATTTTCATTATGTCATACACATCACGAATTTCTGACGTCTGCCCCTGCTGGACACATAACGCCAGATATTTGACCAACAAATGATATGCAATGTCACCATTACTCTTTGCCACATGGGTCAGCAAGGACTTAGCCACATCAATGGAGCTGTTGCACCTGACCATACTGTTAAACATCACTTCTTCAAATACTTCAGGTGATTGAAAGCTTTCCCTCAGTCTGTTCCATTCCTCAGCCTGCAAAGGTTTTTCTGGAGGCTGCACATTGGTAAACCTATGCCTTGGCAAAACTTGACTCGTTAACCGTTTCTTCGGTGCTCCAACAGAGGAAGAAAAGTGGAGTTTCCCTTCAGACATTTCTTTAGTCTCCTCATCCCATCCTTTTTCTTCTTCATAATCAATCACAGACCTTTTCTTGGTAGGAAAGACATCAGTTCCTTTAGTATCTGCTGGTAACGCAGTGCTGGAAGATGTCATAAAACTGAAACAGCTAACCTTTTCTCTATTGGGGATGCTGAAAGAGACAGCAAACAGTTGTTGGCATCTTGAAACAGGCCAGAACATACGACATTTCCATAGCAAAGCCTGAAAACCCTGTTGACTAGTTTGATAAAAAAGTGCCATCACAAAAAGAAATTATGTCACTGTATCTGACAAAGTTATAAAATGGAAAATGCAGTTTGCATGAAGACGTTTATTACAAAAGCTGAAGGGCTGCCAAGCTGTATAAGCTTCCGTTTCAAAATGCTTGTTCTATAAGCCCTTTTTGCCTCTTATGAAAGCAAAAGCTGGTAAAATCTTTTTCTCAAAAATCAATCTCTTAGACTGCAAGAACATTCATCAAAAATGAGGGTGTCTTTCTTTCTAGAGAAGATGCTTTGCGGGTTTCCAGCTTATCATTTCTGTTTGATGGTTACGGTAAAGAAGAGTACTGTTGTATGCAGACAGGCAGCTCTGATGCAGCTAGGCAAAAAGTGCAGGTTTTTTTCTTCCTGCCTTCATCCAAGTCGAGTCAGAAGGTTTCCTAAAAATAAAAATAACACTGCAACATCACAACCTGCTCCGTGCCTTCCTGTCACATTTGCATGCTAGCAAACATAAAGTTCAAGGTACCTCGACAATTTCAGGTCAGGAATCCCGATCCTGATCTCTCAGGCAGTCCCAGCATGGGATTCCTGCGCTGGTTCCCTCACGCCTTTCAACCTGCGACAAACTTCCGTTTAACTGGTTTCCCCAATCGTAAATCCAGTAATCACAGCGAAATCCCACGTAAACGTTAGGTTATAAACGCAAATATCGGGAATTTCACCGGCAGCCGGGCAGGCAGCCGCTGCGGCTCATGAGGAGTCCCCCGCAGGGCCTCACGTCCCTCACGCCTGCCCGGAGCGGCCGCGCCCCCGTGGACTACAACTCCCAGCGTGCATAGCGGCCCGCCCCTCCGCAGCGCGCTGCTTTCTGGGAAATTTTCTCTTCCCCCCCCCTTCCCCCTCCTTCCC
>NW_009648876.1:7077499-7109973 GCF_000708025.1 Charadrius vociferus | reverse complement strand
GCCGCCCCGCGGGTGGTGCGCGCCGCCGCGGGGGCCGGACAGGTCCCGGCCTCGTTCTGTGGAGAAGCAAACGCCCTCATTTTAGGGGTGAGCGGCAGCTCAGGGGAACACTGCGGAGCCGTGTGGCGCTGTAAGGGCGGGTTGGTCTGTGGTACATACATACCCCTGTGAGAGCTTTGGCTGGGAGCTCGTTATTCGGAAGTGGGCCCACGGAGAGCTCCTGCGGGGGTGTAACGGTAATCCCTAACGCGGCAGCGTGAAGGGTGGTTTGGTGCTGCTGCTTAC
The DNA here is from genome assembly GCF_000708025.1 of Charadrius vociferus. Classification (NCBI taxonomy): domain Eukaryota; kingdom Metazoa; phylum Chordata; class Aves; order Charadriiformes; family Charadriidae; genus Charadrius; species Charadrius vociferus. The sequence goes on along the minus strand of NW_009648876.1, from coordinate 7,109,688 downwards.
TGCGAGCAGCATCTTGAACGATACTGCCACTGTAAAACAGGAATGCTGCGGCTTTGTCGGGGTAACCATGTGTCTGTTACGACCGCATACCTTACAGAGAACCAGGTGTGTGCGGTCGCTGAAAGAGGTGCTTTTAGATGCTCAAAGAGAATACCTATGTGACACATTCGACATATCTGTTATATAATCTACATATTTAGACCTGTGCTCCGTTCCACCTAATATTTGCGTTCCTAAACAGCACAGTTGTATAGGCCTCAGCATTAACTCCTTTTTTTTTTTCAAGCTTCTTGTTACATTAAAGCCCTTGTTTAGAGTACAACACAAAAATTCTTTTCTGTGTTAATCAGCTAAAAAGAGCGAACAAGAACTAAAAGATGAAGAAATGGAATTATTCACAAAATATTATGTGGAATGGAAAGGAGGAAGAAAAACTGGCAATACGTCATATACAAATATACCACGATTTTACTACAGGGTAAGTGAGGTATCCAGATAAACTTCAGCAAGAAGCTCTTCTGTGTTGTAAAGAAAGTTGTGCTTATTCAAAGAGTTGCTTCAGCTTCAGAAGATTAAGTAGATTGAAATCTGAATGATGCAGATTGCTAAGTAGTTCATTTTTTTGTACTGTTGGTGATTTCAGCAGTTTCAAATAATTACTAAGCATCTCATCAGAGGCTGTGAAATAGTTTGCTAATGAGGCAGTAGGCTTGGCTGTTTACTACAGATAAGAAATCCTCTTTCAGAGAAACTTCCTGTTTTAACTAGATTTTGACATAATGGTGTTGTAAATACGTATCTTCCTGTTTCTGTTTAGACACGATGGGATGCCCCGCTTCATGAAAAGGGGGTCATTAGTCTTGCAGACTAAAGATAGGTCTGTTGCTTGCATGACCTAGCAGAAATGCTTGGTCCAGCAACTTATGTGTGAGATGATTCAGATTAGGATGGGGGAATATGGGAACACAAGTTCAACACCTTGGTGTTGCTGGCACTTGTCAACTTGACCACTCAGCTGCTGTCTAACCTTGCATGGTCCCACATTCCTTAGGATCGTGAGTTTCTGCCAACTAAATTCTCAAGTACCTCTACTTCAGTTGTTGAATACATATGCAACCATCCAAGTTCTGGTAGTGCTGTACAGTTTTGCATGTAAATATTGGCAGAACTTTCATGCTAAGTGTTCTTCCATCTGTTTTGTTGGCAAAAACAATTCTAGTAGACATTCATATAAACACAGCAGTAAATATCTTTTACGTGTGAGCCCTCCTATCTCGCAACTGTGGGAAATTGCTTTCTGGATGGGTTATCAGGTATGAGGTAAGTCTCTGTCTCTCATGTTAAAGATGTCCTGCTTTACATAAATATTTCAATATTGAAATAGTTTGAAACAGTATGCAAGTGATATCCCTGTAGAAGAGGCAGGTACCATAGCAGCATTCTGGTAGATAGGTTGTTATTTTCTGTCAAGTAAATAGCTTCATCAGATTGTGTGAGTCAGGACTACGTAAGAGTATTTGCTAGACGTGTAGTTTTTGAATGGTACCACTGTACAGAAAATTAAAATGCCACAATATTTCTAGCTACCAGCTGAAGATGAAGTCTTGCTTCAGAAATTAAGAGAAGAATCTAGAGCAGTCTTTCTACAAAGAAAAAGTAGAGAGCTGTTGGATAATGAAGAGCTGCAGGTAAGAAAGTATTTTCTGTATCTCTCACTAATAACTTCTGACAAGACTTCGTCTTTCTGCAAAGTTTGATTATCGCCTGTCTGTCCACAGAATCTTGTGATAAGGTGCTTTGCATTTGGGTATGTTGGCTGGTTGTGTAGTACTAGCTAAAGCTGAAGTGCTATATAGTCTTGTGCTGGTAATGTCAGTGTAAAACTTCCTTCTTATAATATGCATGAGGACTAAATCAATGGCTTCTGGTTTTCTAGCATATTCCAACAATTCCCCTGATTGGCCCAGAAGAAGAAACAAATTCTGTTACATATCACTGAGATGGTTGAGTTTAGTGCACTGCAAAGGCAAAAGGGATGGGATGCGACCCTAGAAATCCTAGTGAGAGAGTGTGTGTGTTTAATAACAGTTTAGAGCCGTAGAAATATCACTTGCTTGCTTTTCTGGCTGAACTGACGATGTATACTGATTAATTGAGATAACCTTGCAGCAAAACCACATTTTTGCTGCATTTCTTACATGCTCTGTCTTAAGCACATTGATGTCTCTAGAGGGGTATCTTCTTAACCAAATATAAATGCCTTCTAAGAATCTATGGTTTCTACTGGACAAACATCAGACATCACCAATGATTGGGGAAGAAGCAATGATCAACTATGAGAACTTCTTGAAAGTTGGTGAAAAAGCTGGACCTAAATGCAAGTAAGGCTTTCTTCTCTTGCGTATGCTTACTTTGGCTAAACCTAAGTGCTGCTGTAACTTTCAGTTGTTAAAATACATGGAAATAGTTTAATGGTGAGATAAAATTATGTCCCTGTAGTTTTTGAGGAACTAGTTGCTTTGCATGCTTGCAAAGGTGTATTGCCCTACGTCTCTGAGGGAACTTCTGATAGAGATGTCTGTGACAGGGATACTGCATCCTTTTGAAGAATAAATTCTCATCAGCATGAGCATTTTTATGCTATGAGTGGCCAGTAAACAGCACATTTTGTATTTGAAGAGGAAATCATGTCTCCAGTGATATTGCCCAACCTTCCCTAGTATCCGATAGAAAATTTCCTACCAGGTGTTCTGTGTACAGCACACAGTGAATATTCCTTCTTTGTGCTCCTGTTGGAGACTGCTGTTGTGCACATAGCTTTGTGATTGAGTTTTGGGCAGAAACAGATTATTTTTCAGTACTGGCAGTTCCTTTTATGTGCATATTGTTGTAGAAGATTGGAAGTGACCAAATACATTGTACTAAAGAGAAACTAAATTGAATGAGAGATCTCAAAACTCTCACATCACTGAGGAATCTCATGAGCAGCAAAGGCAGCTGCTTTTTATTGAGTTTACCATTGTTACTTGGTGGGATCCCATTTGATGGGTGTAGTGTAGCAAATTAATGTCTTTGAGCACATTGAATGTTGTTAAAACAGTATTTTAAAGTGTTTGTAAGTTTTGGATACTGTAACTGGATCTGTCAGTGCAGCATAATCAGATGCATAGAAGTAGCTTGGTGTTTATGTTTTACAGGCAGTTTTTCACCGCTAAGATCTTTGCTAAATTACTTCATAATGATCCTTATGGGAGGATATCTATTATGCAGTTTTTCAATTACGTCATGCGAAAAGGTTAGTTGATCCTTATTCTGTGTTAATGTGAAGTTGTTTTATTTTCAAGGCTATTTTTGAGCTTTATTAATTACTTGCTGTCCTCTTCAACAGCAGTGAGATCTAGCCCTTGATTGCTAATGCTGTTTTCCTGGAGGGTTGAGATTCTTTTGCTGGTTACTAGGAGGTGGAGGAGGTGGGTGGGAGTTCACCCTACCTCTGAAATCTAGCTCTCAGCCGGACACAGCCTTGATCTGTTTGCTATATAGATTGTCATTTTATTTCTTTTATTCAGGCAGTACTGTGAAGAGCAAAGCCCTAAAGTTATGTGACAGGTGTGATCCTAAACACTGATCAGTGTCCAGCAGATAGCTTTATTGCTGTTTTTCCTTCTACAGAGTGGTGTTACCTATGTTTTCTAACTGTGCTTGTCAAACATGTCAATATGTTCTTGTGCTTGTCACTATAGCCTTACCATATTTTCAGCTATTTTCTATTATAAATAACTACTTGGGCTGAAAAATGTGTGTGCGTGGTTGTTTTGGTTTTTTTTTTTTTTTCAAATCTCTATTTGATCTTGTTTAAAAAGATGAGGCTGGCTAGCAGAAAGGAAGGTTGCCTCATGGCCTTGTCCCCTGGCTACTGTGTTCTTAGGTCTGGTAGAGCCTTCAGGAGGGGAGAATGGCACCTCTCTCCAGAGCAGCTCAGCTTGCCTAACTTAAAATCTTGTGGTGTGAGGGATGAGAGATGTGTTGAGCAGGAAACCTGGTGAGTAGACGTGCAGAGTATGCAAGAAAGGAGTAACAGGCCCATTTGCAACAAACAGCAAACCCAAAAGCTGCAGGATAGGAGTCTTGTGAAGAAGTCTGTGGAAATTGTATGCGTTTCAAAAAGGCCTACCCAGACGGACACAACAGAGATTCTTTCAGAGCTCTTCATTTCATTTGTTTCACCCAGAAGTTTTAAGTCTTGTGTATTTCTGGTGATACTTTTTTTTCCTAAAAAACCAAACATACAAAAAAAAAAACCACCCCGAAATAAACAAAAAAACCCTGCGACAAACCAACTAAACACACATAACCAAAAACCCCACCAAATTTAGAGACAGAAAGCCTTTTGGTGTGTCCCATCTCAACCAGATTTCATTTTCAGACTCTGTCCAATTTAAGGTCCCATTGCAGTGTTTGTTTGCAGGTCCCTCTGTGGTCAGTTGAACAAGAATCCTTGTTTTTGCTAGCCTGCAGCATTGGAATCGCCTAATAAAGTTAGTCTGGTAGCACGTCTGTTCAGTAGCTGAGATCATTTCTATTGTCTGTTGTACAGCGTTCTGTATGAGGACTAAAGACCAGGCCAGGTATTAAAGAAAGAAAAGACTTAAATTCCTGTAGGGATTTTGGTTAACACTTTAGGTTGGAATTAGTGATATCTATTTCTTTTTACTGCTAAATGTCCTTCAGTGTGGCACTGAAGGGAGGCGAAAGTACCAGATGATGAAGAGACTTACTCTACAGCTGCTTGAGCTGATCCAACATTTCACCTTGTTTCGATGAAGCTCATGCAGTGGAGCGGTGCTGCAGCAAGGAAGAGGCCATATCACCCTGAGCTTAAAACATCTTAAACTGCTGTGTCTTGGGTGCCTGATGGTATTTGGGGTTTTTCTTTTGTATGGTTGTTAAAGTTTTAGGAATAGCTGCATGTATTCACATACTTGTCCTGAACATGTAGCATTCTGTCTTTATCCTTCCTGCCTCCAACTGGAGGATTTCCCAAAGTCTGTGTTTTACAGCCTTTCTTCCTCTTTCTTAATGATTTACACCGTCCTTTTGAGAGGGGACAAGAGAATGGTGAAGTTAACAATAATGGTGAAGCATTTCCCAAAGCACTGTCTGCCTCCAGTAAGGGTCCCCCTTCAGGAGGAAAGGTGGTCGAGTCTGTTGGCTTTGTCCAAATGTGTCAAGCCTAGTGAAAGTGTCTTGAATCACTTCAGGGTGTATGATGCACTTACGTTTAAACTTCAGCCAACAAAGAAACAGCCTCACTGTATAACCTCTGTCATCTCCGAGTGATACTTAGTCCACCTTGACAAACACCTATCCTGAAGAGACAAATGTTGGTATGAAGCACGGCTTGTATTTTTTAAGAGGAACTTTTAAACTGTTTCTTCATAAAATGGAAGTTAAATTTAACATGGAGTGTGTGAATAATTGTTTTTATGCCAAATTTGTACTCCATCTCTGTTACTGTGTTTTAACAATGCCCTCAAGCACATCATCCTGTAGATTGTCTGATTAATGTGTCTTCTTATTGCAAAAATAGATGCTTGCGCTACTTTAATTCTCCTGTTGTAACTCAGAAGTGAGGGCAGGACCTTTGGCTGTAGCTGCAGTGTCTTGTGCTGCACAAGGGGCTGTAGCAATCTGACAAGCAATCTGTATATGACATTGTACAGCTGTTTTTAATGCAGTGAAAATGCGCTGCTACATGGATTTCTAGATCAGTGAGAGAGAACAAATGCATGTGATTCCATGTACCAGGCAAAATGTGGTGTCTGCTCAGCCGTTTCTCATGTCTCATTATAAGGCAGCCTTGGCCACAGCGTACCATATATTGCCAGTGACTCTTAGCAACTTAGAGACTGAAACGCTGTTTCTAAGCAGGGCTGGGACATATCATGAGTTTGCTTAAATCTTAGAAAAACAGGAAATAGAGAGAGGCACTTAACATCCAACACTGCCTTGTGACCTTTAGAATAACTTTAAATTTTGGTGAGACCTCAAAAAAAACCCCAAGGTTTCTTGTGTTGTAATTCTGTTTTCTGTTTTACAGTGTGGCTTCATCAGACAAGAATAGGTCTCAGTTTATATGATGTGGCAGGACAGGGTTACCTCAGAGAATCAGTAAGTAACTTCTTGATTAACTTAACGTCTGTCTTTCTGATGCTCTGTTATTTGAATAAAGGCTCAAATTTTCTTCAGCCATATATCATAAAAGCTTATATCAATCTAGATTTGGGGTGGGCACGTTTGTTTGAATAAATAGTGATCCCTATATTCTAGGGGTTTGGTGGTGAGAGTGCTGCTAACCTTTTTAACATATGGGTAATTCTCTGAAAAATAGGTTGTAGATATCAAGCTTTCTTGACATTAGCACTTAGCTAGATTAGTAGGATATAGCAGGAATCACAAAAAGGATGGCTAGTGTGGGCCTCAATGAATTATTCTCCTGTTCTAACAGGAGTTAATATAATAAAAATAAATAAGAAGGTTCTAGTTATCACTCTACTTAAAGCTCTATTAAAGAATATTCAGCAATAGGATAATCTAATTAGGAGTTATGCATTGGTATTTGAAAAAGGTACAGTTGAATGCATTTATATTTACATGTAAATACTGTCTACTTAGTTAACGTTCTGCTTTATTTGTAGACCTTTCAGTCATGGCATCACATGTGCATGTATATGACTTAGGATTTCTTGCACAGAGACAGAAGCTTTTTTGCCTGCTTTCCAGCTCTTCCCTGCATTGTTGCAGGATTGGGGTTTTTTTTAACAAAATATCCTTGAAAACCAGGGTGGAATATAGCAAACATGCAACAATAGTAGTGTTTAAAGCTTGTTTTCTTTTCTTTCTTAATTCTGCAGGATTTAGAAAACTATATTTTGGAGCTCATCCCTACTTTGCCACAACTGGATGGTTTAGAAAAATCTTTTTATTCCTTCTATGTCTGCACAGCAGTTAGAAAGTTCTTCTTCTTTCTGGATCCTCTCAGAACAGGTAGGTCCATGTTTTCAAAATTCTTAATATGTGGGAGTATTTTCACTTTTAAAATGTTTCTACTTGTGTTTTCAAAGTAAGATGTAGTTGTCTTTGTAGACTTTTGTTCAGCAATCTTGAAGATTAATCTCCACTGAAGACCATGAGTCTTTATGTGGGTCTAATAATCTACTTCTAGAGCTAATGAATTTCTATGAGATACCCATCAGTTGTAGTACTATAGAGTTATCTCATAGAAACTGACAAATAAGGTATTATTTCATCATAATGCATCATTAGGGGTAACCAATTGTGTAAGTGTTCAGGATGAATAGACAACACAGCAACTAACAGAACTGCTTGGCAGAACATCCACAGAGCTGTGGAAATGCTCAAGAATGCTTATTGTGATGTGCTTCTCCTGTGATTCAATTTTTGTGCACCATGTGAGCTCATTAGAAAAGGTTTGCAGTTATGGCTGCTAATTCTTACTACAGATGTAGCTCCCTCGGACCACAGTTTGCTTTTTTTTTTTGTGTGGCCTTGATTTAAGTCATAACTGTGTTTTCAAGATGTAGCTGTGCCACTCGAAGACATCAGAGTTGTGTGGGCAGTAGCCTCTGGCAGATGTAATTGCAAACATACAGAGCAGGTGTGTATGAAGGTAAAATGCCATTATTGTGCACAGCTGTTCGTGCAGCATCTGCACACCAGTCAAAGCTACACCAGCGGAAGTGCATTCTACCACTTTAGCTTTATGTCATATCTGTAGTTTCTGAAGATGTAAAAATATCGCATCACTTTATTCCAACAAATGTTTTAAATGTGCTTTCTTTGCATTTTTTACTTTAGATTTTGAGTTGATGTTGGACACTTCTATTTTTCTTTTAATCTAGTTTTCTGGCTTTTAAGACTTCAGGATAACTCTTCTGCCAATATCAAGCTAGTTTTATTCAGTTGTTTTAAAAGCTATTTTTGTTTTGTCGCTTAAATTACAGCCATATCCTTGATGTTAGAAGTTGGTTTTGTTTGGGTTTGGTTTTTCAAAAAGGCATTTTTTCTCTGCTCAGAATGCTTCTTTCTTAAGTGGAACCACCTAAATGAGAACAGTCAAATGGATATGTTGGCTGGGAGACTGCTAAAATGTGTTTTCCTTTTCTTGCTGCAGGGAAGATAAAGATACAGGATATTTTAGCTTGCAGCTTCCTGGATGACTTACTGGAGGTAAAGATCTGTTAGCATATACTATTGTATATTAATTTACTCTTTCTGAAGTCTAACTTTATGTTTCACTTAGTTAAGGGATGAAGAACTTTCTAAGGAAAGTCAGGAAACAAATTGGTTTTCTGCTCCTTCTGCATTAAGAGTTTATGGTAGGTTCCTTTTATATATGAATGCTTTCCCTTCCCCCCAGCGCCCTCCCCCCCCTCCCCCCTTGTATGACTTAGTCACATTTTTAGTGTTATTTTTTCCTCTGTTTTTGTCTTTTTAAATCCTCCTTATAACTTATCAAGTCCTGTAGCCATCCTTTCAGTGTATCTTCCTAACTTTCTTTAGTTTCGGTTCTCCACTGTTGGTCTTTACCACGGTTTTATCCTCTGTCATTTTGTGCTTGTTGCACAAGGTACAAGATTCCTCTGTAACCTTCTACTTTGACTGTTCTATTCACGCTTTTGCATGACCTTTACATCTTTTTTTTGTGCTTACACCAGATCCCTTTAAAATAGCATGCTCTTAGCCTTCTGCTCCCTTTTCTGTATTCACAGCCTTTACTTTTGAGCCCTTGCCTTAGAGTAGAACTGTTAATACCTTGTTATGGGAATTCTGCTTCCCCTCCCTGCCATGTTCTGTGCTCATTTATGATGCTCTACAAATATTATTGTGGATCTAGCATATTCCCACCTAACTGCATTAACTTTATGATGAAAATGAAATAAATGTTTTCAAATTAAATAAATATTTTAAAAGTGCTAAACTTTCTCTGTTGAAGCAGTTCTTTGCTGATATAGGTATATTATGTTTTGCCCTCTGTATCTCCTCCCTAGGTCAGTATTTAAACCTTGATAAAGATCACAATGGTATGCTCAGCAAAGAAGAACTGTCCCGGTACGGAACAGGGACACTGACCAACATATTTTTGGATCGTGTCTTTCAGGAATGCTTAACTTATGACGGTGAAATGGTAATCACATATTTTCACTTTGTTCTCAATATAAAAGCCTTGGCTTATCGAGACAGGAAATGTCTCTTAATCAGTATCTTTAAAATAAAGAATAGCTTGAGGTAAAGTAACTTTTGTTTATCGTTGTGCACACAAATGACCATGCAGCAGATAAGAAAAGTAATTTTCTAAACAGCAAAGTGATCACACTGTGGCTTAAAGACAAGTTGCTTGTTTGAAAAAATAGAGGTGATACAAAATCCAGACAACCTAGGATAAAGCTTCTTGTATATTCGATAACATAAAGCGCATGTTGAAAAAATATATAGATGTAGCAATGCTTTTTAGCTACAGAGTTTAAAAAAAAAACCCTTAAAACTGTATTTATTTTGAAAGCTTTACTTAATGTATTGCTACTCTTGTTTGCATTCACATGACTAAACTCTAAAAGTGATAAATGACAAATTCATTATACAGTCCTTCTGCGACACTAGCAGTTTTTTATAGAATCACAGAACCATTGAGGTTGGGAGAGATCCTCTTAGTTGCCCTTTATTGGACTTCCTACAGTAGGTTCATCTCTCTTTTGTATGAGGAAGACCAGACCAGGACCCAATACTCCAATGTGGCCAAAGCAGTGCTGAGTAGAGGAGAACGATCGCCTTCCTTGACACTTGCCAGCAAACCTCTTCCTCATGCAGCTCAGGATGCTGTCAGCAGCCTTTGCTGCAAGGGCGCGTTGCTGGCGTGTGTTGAATTTTGTTGCCCATCAGGACTCCCAGGTCTGTCTGTGCAAAGCTGCTTTCTGACTAGTCAGCCCCCAGCATGTACTGGTGCACGGGGTTATTCTTCCCCAAATGTAGGAATTTGCATTCCCTCTGAGCTTGATGAGGCTCCCATCGGCCCATTTTTCCAGCCTGTCAAGCTCCTTCTGAATGGCAACACAACTCTCTGGTGTTTAAGGTAGACAGGGTTATTATATACATAGGACCAAAGGATTTCTGTCCTTGTCACAACTATATCTTGATTGGGAAGCCAATAACCAGTACTAATGGAAAAGAGAAGTGTGATACGTATTTGTGATGCCTACTAATGCTTCTACCACATGATTTGCCAAACTGCCTACTCAGTTCTAAGGATCATATACTTTAACTGGCCATGTAATTCACCATTTGGTAATGGTAGGCTTACTGGTACTGGATGTTTAGTTTGTGGTAATGAAAACCTTTTATATGGCTTTTCTTCACTAGTTGGGTCTGTTCAGTAGTTTAAAGATGTATCAAACATTGTTTAAAAGTATATATCACGTGTTTAATTTGGATTTGTGCTTGGAATCCTATTTTACCTCTAAAATGGCAGGATTTCCTGTCATCAGCAGTCATTAAAAACTAACTTTTCTGCCACAGTGGTGGTAGCAGACGTTTTATATTTCATGTTGTCTTTTTCAGAAAATAGACTGATCCCCTACAATGAAATAGCTGCCAATTATAAAGTTCCTGCTTGCAAAATCAATTTAGAAAGAAGACTGTAATAAACATGATTGTATCTGCTTTTAGGACTATAAAACCTACCTGGACTTTGTGCTTGCATTAGAAAACAGAAAGGAGCCTGCAGCGCTGCAATATATTTTCAAACTGCTTGATATAGAGAACAAAGGATACCTGAATGTCTTTTCCCTTAATTATTTCTTTAGGGTAAGTCTCTTTATACAGGTGGGCCATTTTCTGTGTTTATAGTGTTAGAGCCTGTGTGCTTCTGCATGCAGATCTGCAGGAAATCACTTTAAATTACCAATACCCACTGGGAGGCTAGTAGCTACTTCTAAGAAGATTTAAAATATTAAAAAAAAAATATATATATATATATTCCAGACTTGGAAAGAATTCAAAAGGTATTTTCAACATTTTATCTGCAGTTGAAATTAACTGTTTTGATTTTGTTTAGGAAAAATATTTTCTATTGATTTTTTTTTTAATCAAAATTGTCCTAAATTGCCTAACGATTACCTATTAAAATCTTTACAATGGTTCTAATTGGTTATTGCCCATGGTTTTGATTTCCACTGTAATCCTAAAATTCAGCAGAAGAAACGAAAATAATAAAATGCAGCAATGGGTCTGTACAGCAGTGGGATCTTTCATTCAGTGTATTGATTGCAGAAAGCTTGCATTTTTTGTATTCTGTATTCTTACCTGTTGCTCCCAGAATAAATTTAAAATAAGCTTAATATTTTTTTAATTGCCGTTAAAATTAACCTAAGGCTTTTAAAGTCTTCCTCCAGATTTTGGGTTGTGTGTGAGTGGTTTTTTGTTTTTCTTCTGGCTTGTGGTGGTTTTGGTTTTGGGGGGAGAGGGAGTGGTGCAGATAGTTTGTTGTTTTGTCTTGTTTTTTAATAGATACCTGAAGTATCTTGGGAAGCGAAATGTCATACAGTAAAATAGTAATTTTTTTGCTGTGGATGGTTTAGGCTGAGTTATGAGTATGATGCTTTTTTCATGGACAAGATCCCTTCAGTGATATCTATTCAGACACAGGGACAAGCACTTCAATTTTCTTTATGTGGATCTTTGTATTATAACGGTAAAAATAAACAATGTCATTGTACTTAGCCGTATGCTCAAAGTATGATGAACAGGGTACATACTTCATTCAGCTCATTAAGAAAGCACTCAGGCCTGCTCAAGGCGTAATCTTACAGCCACATTATTACTATATTGTAGTAAGTCTCCAGTTGAACATCAACTTTGATCATGATTACAACCATGTCATTTTGTGAAAATAACTTCTTATCTGGACCACTTTTTCTTAAAAACAAACAAAAAACACTGAAAAAGCCACAACTTTTTTTTTTTTTTTTCTTTTAAGTGCCTTGGAGCCATCAAATAATTTAGGGTGACCTTTGGAGGTCACCTGCTCCCACCGTCTGCTCAGAGCAGGGCCAGCTTCATGGTTAGGCTGAGTTGCTCAGGGCCTTGCCCAGGCAAGTTTTTGGTATCTCCAAGGAGGGAGACTCTGTGGCCTCTTTGGGCAACGTGGTCTCGTGTCTGACTACCCTGACTGAGAAGACTTTTCTCCCCTCACCGTTTCTCCATCTTTGCCTAACTGGAACACTGCTTGCTGCGGTCAGTGTCCACTGCCTCTTGCCCTTTCACTGTGTGTCTTCAAGAAGAGTCTCGCAGTGATGTCTCTTACCACATGCTAAGTGGTTGAAGATAGTCATTAGGTTTCCCCCACCACTCCATCCTTCTGTTCTCCAGGTGAATTAATCCCCATCTTAAGCCTCTTCCTCAGCTGTGCTGTGCTTTTGCCCCCCTGAGCATCCTTATAGCCCTCTAGTGGGTTCCCACTGGTTTTTCAGTGTCTCATAAAGGGGAACCCAAAGCTGTGAGGCTGCATCTGGAGTACTGTGTCCAAATGTTGCGTCAGGAGGAACAATCACCACCCTGAACCTGCTAGCTATACTTGCAGTAATGTAGCCCAATATTTGTCTGTCTTCATCGCTGCGAGTGCACCCTGCAGGTTCTTGTTCAACTTCTTGCGTCCCAAGACCTCCAGCACCTTTCTGGCCAGCGTGGGGTTATTCTGCTGCAGGTGCAGGCAGGATTTTTGCATGTGCCTTTTGAACTTCGTCATAATCTTTGTTTAGTAGTTGTAGCTGTGTTGTATGCTTGATGGGCGACTGTCAGGTGAGGACTTGCATGACTAAGGATCCTAGAGAAATTAAGCAATGACTTGTGTTCTCCTTGCTTTTACAGCTCACCATTCCCACCACTTTCTCCACTTCTGCTCACATGGCAGTAGGATTCAGGGAGGCCAGGGGCCATATCAACTGGCTCTGACTCTGATTTTAATAAAGGGTGTTAGTTTACCATTTTACATTTCACAAAAACATTAATTTTAGTGTTGTCAGAGTTATAAGTGATTCTAATATGAAAGCAATTTAATAAGGTAATTCTGCATAAGCTACTGTGGCATAGCTATTTGTGTGCATATCTCCAGTTATATACTTACTCTATGGCTTAGTTATTGAAAAGATTCCTCCATTACAGTGGGTGCTTGATCATACTCCAAAATATGTCCCTCCTGTAAAATTCTGGAAATGGAATGTTCTAAGTTTTCCTTGAAATCAGAACAGTTCCTTTTGACTCTGTGAATAATTGCTTTTCTGCTAGCGTAAGTGTGGGAAGGTCTGCACCTACAGAGGCTTTGCTGATACAGCTGTGCTGACAAGGCTTTGCAGCTTGTCCTAGTGAAACAAAGTTTTGTTCATAGCTGTTATTTGCAGGCAGAGGTTTGGTGATGCTGCTGGTTAAATAGTACCGCATTAAAAGAACTAATAGTAGGGAATACTATTTTGCTCAGAACAAGAAATGCCTGCTTACAACATGAACCAGGACAACCCTTCCATGCATCAACAAATGCTCAAATAGACAAATACATTGTCTCCCTCAGGTTATTATTTGATCAACCAGAGTACAGGTTCCATTTTCAAAGTATTGGAAGTGTGAGTAGCCACACTGCTTTGTCTGTCCACTGATCGGTCTCTTCCCTTCTCTTTACCTCGTCTGCATTTCACATGCTGTCAGAACACCGAACCTTCTGGTTTGAGTGTTTTACTGTCTTAAGCTTTGAGTGGTAATATTAAAGAGACTGCATATCCCGCTTGCAGAGTGGTCGAACTGTCATAATGAAAGCTGGAGTCTTACACTGACTAAGAACTGTGAACCTAGAGATCTGTATCATTGATTATTGATGTGATTAGAGATGTGTATCATGATAGGACGATGGGGAGTGGCTTCAAACTGGAAGAGGGGAGATTCAGATTAGATATCAGGAAGAAATTTTTCACTCTGAGGGTGGTGAGGCACTGGTACAGGTTGCCCAGAGAAGCTGTGGAGGCCCCATCCCTGGAGGTGTTCAAGGCCAGGCTGGATGGGGCTTTGAGCAACCTGGTCAAGTGGGAGGTGTCCCTGCCAGTGGCAGGGGGGGTGGAACTAGATGATCTTCAAGGTCCTTTCCAACCTAAACCAGTCTATGATTATGCCTTAACTCACCTCACCTCACCTCACTTGTGGAATTGATTGCATGAATGCTTTGTCACAGCGCAATACAACTTAATATGCAGAAGCATTAAACAAGTTTCATACAGCGTCAGTATAATACTGCGCTACCCATTCCTAACTTTTCTTTTGTTTCTAGGCTATTCAGGAACAAATGAAAATTCATGGACAAGAACCAGTTTCTTTTCAGGATGTCAAGGTTAGTTCTACTGAATACGGTACATATACATAGTGAAATATTTGAATAAGCATTCTATAGTTTGCTTATGTTATAACGTAGTTTCTAGGTTGTTGTATATTTACTTGCAGAGTAGTAGAGATGATCTAAGTTGTTCTCCTCATAGGTTTGAAAATGACTTTCTATTCAGCAGTTGCTCTGTAAGAAATCTGGTATGCAACTGTTCTAGTAGTTTCCCTACTAACAGACAAATTACCTGTTAAATACATGTTGTTGTGCCCTATGCTTGTAGATACTTGCGATGTCTATTTTACAATTCAGGATCACCCACTGGGGTGGAGGGGTGGGACTGGTGACTTAAAAAAAACTTGTTTATAAAACTCTCTTTATTACTGCCTACTTTACATTTCGCAGTTTTAGTGCTTAAAAAAAAAAAGTATGAGAACTTCTGTAAAACTTAACTCATACAAGTGAACTGAGTTTTATGTTGCCACTTTGAGGCCAAAGCCTCCCAGAAAAGTAAATTCTTATTTGAGATGTGGGAGCTGAGCACGCTGCTCCTAACCGGAGCCAGTTATTGTGCTTTATATCTTCAGCGGTTTGTGACTTGACAGCTTTTTTGTAAGTTGGTGTGGATGGCACTAGTTACCCAAAGATCGTTCTGTATATGGTATAAAGTAGCTGTTATTCTGCTCATTAATGCTTGGGGGAGGGGGGTTCCTCAATTTTTACTTTTTTTTTCATAGGATGAAATCTTTGATATGGTAAAGCCTAAGGATCCTTACAAAATCTCCCTTCAAGACTTAATCAATAGCAGTCAAGGAGACACTGTTACCAGCATTCTAATTGATCTGAATGGGTTCTGGACATACGAAAACAGAGAGGTCCTTGTGGCAAGTGATAATGACAGCACTGCTGATGTTGATGATACGTGACTCTGAACAGGAATAGACTGTATCCATAGAGATATCTCAATCTGATGCATCAACTATTGGAAGCTGGAAACATTAATTATCTGAATCACTGCCTCTTCCCTCCCCCCTATGTAATATAAAATGTGGTGCATACAGGAGTTACAGAACTAGTTTCTGAAACCAAAAAAGCAACTATTATTTAAGATGTAAAAATGATCTCTTTTTTTTTTTTAAATAAATATTTTTGGACTTTTTCCCTGTGTACCAAGCCCAATTTTTATTTGAATATCCTGTTCTAGAATGTGAATTTATCCTGAAAGTAAGGATGTGGTTCTTGTTATCTTCAGCACTGGGCTGTATCCACTCAGCTATCCCAAGCCTCCTGCTGCATTCTGTATGGCTTCCTCTAATGATAACACTTGAACCTTCTCTTGTAAAGGCAAAAGTCTTCAGTAAGAGGTAAAGAACTTAGGCCTTTTTCTTCTACACGTGTCTAAAAGAAAGTATAAGTAAATAATTATTGAACTGACTGAATAGTTACCTACTTCTTCAGAGGTTCATTAACAGAAATTAAACTGCACTAGCTTCAGGTCTAGTTAAAACTAGTCCAAACACTAGGCTTTCACCAACTTAACCCCCTGTGCAAGTATTTATGTAATTAACTTAATTATACAGCTCTGCTACAGCAGTAGTTAAAGCAGTAAAACTATCTATCTTGCTCTATACCCAACTGTAGAAGCATGCTAACTTTCAGACAAAATTAGAATAGCTCCAAGCCAGAGGTGGTTGCAATCCTGTACTATTTATGAGCTTGAGGTAGTGGTGAACACATGAGCGCGTTACCAACCACTACCTGAGCTTGTAAGGAAGGGGTGGAGGTAGTGATGATATCTTGAATTTCAGTGCTTGAATATTCCAATAGGATGTGTGTGTCAATAGTAACCAGCGAACAGGTACGCACTCCGTACCCTTTTAAAGGAAAAGCCATAGCCAACTTCCAGTTCAAAAATTATATTAAATATAAAATAACCAGTTAATGCATTTACAGAAAAATTAAAACATTATGAAAGTAACCACTTTCATACAGTTTGCAAAAAACTGAGGGAAGGATTAAGTTAAGGCACAGTGAGTAATACAGTATTTTATACAAAGAAGGCAGTGAGAGCATTTCTTACGCAACAGATAGTAGGTAGAGGGGAAAAGAATGAACACAGCTGACATTAATTTATTGGCAGAAAAGCAAAGTATCTTTCAGCTGTAAAGGTTTTACTCTTGAGCTATGTGAAGCTTTCTATCTTGGACAGTGTAAGAGCCCCCAGCAAGCTGTTTTCCTGTGTATCCCCCAGATGTATCCCCCAGCTCTCTCTTGCAGAGGTTCAGGGCTAAGGAATGATGGTACACAGCTGTCAGCACCCTCTGTCTTACAGATCATACAGCAGCAAAGAACAGAGCCTCAAAGCAGATGGAATACAGCTGATGACTGAATCTTCCTCAGAAGCTTTTTCTGTGGTGATGGAGTACTAGTGGCAGATGAGAGGCGAAGGAATCTGTGCTCTATAGGCCACTAGTTCAGTTAGAGGGTTGTCTGAAATACATAACTGAACGCTGGAAACTAACAGCCAAGTTACCTGGCCTCTGATGTTACATCAGGCTCCTTAGTTAGTTGGTAGTAGTACCAAGGCTGGGACACATGACTATACCGAACACAAAATTTCACTGAAGACTATTTTTTAAATTTTCTTTAGAAGTGTCAAGGACAGAAGTAAGGTTCCACATAGTAACTAGTGCAGGTTTTCTGCTCCTTCATCTACGATGATTCTCTAGAGAAAGGGACTGGGAACTGACAGCTGATTGTCCTGAAGTAAACCATTCACCTTTTACAAGCTACAAGTAGAACGGTAAAATTGCAGTAAAATACCCTTAATTAGTATTTGGGGCTACTTAAAAGCTGTGGAGCTACCTGCGCTTCACTTAGACAACAATAAAAACTACTGTTGTTGCAGTATCACAACAAAGTGTTTTGATTATTTAAAAAAAGGAAGAATAACAAGTTTGGTTTTACAATTTCTAGCTATTTACGTATTCTGTGCTAGAGAGGGGAATAACATCTGTAATGGCATATCCCTTACTGGTAATTAGACAAATAGTCTGTTTAGGTTAATCAAGTACACTGACTCAGGTAATCCATGTCCAAAAAACTTTTCTAGAGTGGTACCATACACAGCGTCCAGTGCATTCCATATAATTTAGCCAGGCGTTAGTTTATTTCCCAGGACAATTCAGAGCACATAAAGAAGTATTCAAGCAGGTGAGTCTCTTAATTCTTGGCCTTGGGGTGAGAACATCTTACACTGATGCTGGTTCTGTACTTTGCTACACCACCGAATGGAGCATCTGAGCATGATTAGTCTCCAGGAGTGCTGGTACTTGTTAATAAGTTCTTAAGGGTGTTTACAGCCTCCTTTAAGTTTGTTTTTTCTTATATAAAAAAAAAAAAGTCAGTGGACCCTTAAATCTAATTAACATTAAATCTAACATCCCTTTTGTTAAACAATAACAGAAAAAAAATACATGCATACAATAGCGACAATAAATAGGGGGAATCAGACACTATTATAATGACTTGTGAGTTACAGGGTATTGATTCCTATTAATCTATTCATAGAGAGCCGAGTTGCAAACAATGTGCAAATCAGAAGTAGGCATTTAGAAGTAGGAAACAGCACTGCGCGTGCAATCCACAGGTGTTGGAGACACAGCAATTCAAAGAAAGGACAGTTTTACTTGCTTTACATATAAATTAGCTCACACGTTCCATTTTAGACCGAATGTTTGTAGTGCAATTTTCATTTTAACTGAAGTGCCAATTTGGCAGAATGCCTCAGCCTTTATTAGGCAGACAGACTGAACAGACACCACCGAGCTCTCTCCTGATCAATAAGAATGCTAGAAGTTGTATTTTACTGAACAAGTATAATCCTATTTTTCCTGCTTCTTATAGCCAGATTGTGACACCTGACAAACAAGTATAATCCTATTTTTCCTGCTTATAGCCAGATTGTGACACCTGACGCTTCCTATCTCCTACGTTATACAGAGCTTTACACTTAAGGAGGGACAGGAACTACATCTTGTTTGTTTTCCCCAACGGACTGGCAATCTCCCTCATTTTCAAAGTTTATGTTCACGAATGAAGTGCATGCTGTTGCTTCAGGCTGGTCTGTCTGGACAGGAGCTTCAGCTTGCGGCTTACTCTGCTGTTCCTGATGCTGTCTTTCTGCTTCTTCTGACATCTTGTTTTCCTGTTCCTCCTCTTCCTCCTAAAAATAGATAACCAGATTCATAAGCTACTATTTACTATTTACCACTTACTTACTTCACTTTTTCCATAAGAGCATACCAGTTCCTATTACAAGGCAAGGATGTTTGTTCCACTAGAAAACAGTCACTAGTTGATCATAAGATGATGTATATTCCAGAATTCCCATTATGAAAAAAAAATAATTTCCAAAAGTGAAGCATTAAACTGTGTTAAATAAACACAGAAAGAATGTCACATGTCTAGATTAGCAGGTTTTAGTCAATAGCAATAGTGATAGGTCTACCTTCTCTGAAGCTTTTTTGGCTCTTAATGATAAAGAGCTATCAAAAATAAAAAATAAGTAGTGAAGCTTCAAATATGTTTCCCATCTCTTCCAAATGAAGATTATTAAGGGGTTTTTTTTGCATAAAGCACTGGCTACCTATCAGTCATTTCCAGTTATGGTTTAGAACAAATGGTAACCTCATGTTCAATTTACCCTTGACACCTAGTTGACACAAGTTTTAGAGGTGGAAAGTATATTCCTAGCAGCCGCCTCTTTACAGTGTCCAGTAACTGCTCCATCCAACCTACTCACACCGTTGACTTGAAAATGCATTGTACAAGAGAAACAAACAGAGCAGTGGTCGGGACCCAGCCAGTTGTAAGACTGATGAGCTGGTGAGAAAAGGCTGGTGGATAAGCAGGCGTTCATCAAGTGGCAAAGGAAAACTGAAGGCAAGCTGAAACAGAGGTTCTAAAGCTTCATTTTAGTGCCAGAATACAAATTTTGTATTTTAAAACACCAGGGAAGGCAAGCTAGGAGAAAAAAAGCAGAGGAACCCTGTCTCACACACGTACCTCTCTCTTCATTCTGTAATACTCATCGATAGCATATTGGTATTTTGGTGTGCTTATCCCCAGAACAGATGCAATCTTTTCCCCAAGGAAATCACACACTAAAAAATAAAGAGACATTTACATACAATTAGTATCTAGGAGAAAATTTGTAAGCACAGTTTTATTTTAAAAGGTATCATCATCATCTTTCCTGAATGGTTTTCCATAGTCCTACTTCAATCAAAAGACAAACCCAAAATCTGCTAGGCTAATCTACTTAAGTGTAATTATTGGCTCAATATACTAAGAATTGTTCCTTAAGGTAAAGAATGAACAAAAGGAGAAGGACATGGAAATTGGTGAAAATCTGGATGGTGGTGGTGTTTGTTTGAATTCTACTAATGTCAGCTCTGGATCTAGGTTTGTTTTGCTAGGGGATCAGTTAAAGGGTAAGCCTTTAACTGAACTTCAAGTGAAAATTAAGGTTAGACAAAAATACATGGCTACCGACTGCATTAGTACTTCAGTCTCATGGTACCAGCAAACTAGAGAGTTAGTTATTGATATATGCATACTTCAAGTCAGTAGCAGTTTTAACAATGTTCGGTGTTGCATGCTAATAGATTAATAAAATATTTAGGTTTCAGCTGTCTCGGTTTTCAAGCTGGAGGCTACGTGCAGCACTACACTAAAACAGGCAGTGCCCAGTCTCAAGCATGGAACAGGCGGGCTTGGTCAGTCGCTCTCTTTAGCGTGATGGTGGCCACAACACTGGTTCTTGAGTAAAGGCAAACAGTAAGTCAAATATATTGCACTTCAAATTGCAAATCTGCCCCGAGGATACAAATGAGTTAGTTGTCTTCAGGGAAAACAGGTTAGAAGCCAGCAATGGAATGGTTCAAAGAACAGCCACAATAACGAGTTTTACAGATATCCTGGTATCCAGAGCTCTGGATAAAAAGGAAAGCACTATCTACCTTTGTACATGAAGAACAGATATGACAAGGAATAGAATTACACTGTACATTAGAGACAAAGTGTTTCTAAAAATAAGGATAGGTTAATCAATAGACTAGACTGCCAGTAGTTTTTAAACATACTCAAAATTAGGTGTACAATGACAGAAACTTCTCGATATTTGTTAGGGAAAAAAAAAAAAAAACACACACAAAAAAACCCTTTACACCTTGGGAAGAACACAGACTAGGACAAGCATTTTTAAAACTCTGCAAAATTTTATGAGGTCCACAGGTCAAATAAACTTCTATGCACTGAGTTTAAGACTTCTGACAATAGTCTTATTTTGTAACCTCAGAGGTCTGCTGTAAAGCACAAGACCAGATGTGTTCTTGGGATAATTTCTAGTTGTCTTCTTCGTAAAAACTCTCAGTTTAGTTACTCCAAACAGCATTCTTTTCAGATACCACACAAAATTGTTCCGTACAAAACCTAATAGAAAGCCGATATACTCCCTTGCAAAGACCACTCTATCTCCCTATGGAGAAAAAGGGGAAAAAAAGTATTCAGCAAAAGGATATTTTCTGTTCTTTCTTCCATTCAAGAGTTGTTGATTGAAAGTAAAAAAAAAAGTGCCTAAGGCAAGAGAGTATATCTCCAGAGATTAAAATACAGGTTCATTCATACTTTTGAAAAAATGGCTAGTAGCTCACAAAGATGATTTGCAGTCTGTCAAAGTGACTTTCAATATTTGATTACTGGCTTTTAGCCAAGAATGAAATAAAGCAATACCTGATAAGGTTGATGTGGCAACTCGCAGCATGTGAAACCACAAGTAGGGTCCCCATGTGAGCGTTGTCTGTAAGAATGAGAGCAGCATAAATACATATAGCTGTGTGTTCATGGCACATCATAATACATGCAAAAGCTCAAACAGATTGAGAAAGAAAGATCTGCGATGTTTCCTGTTTGCCAGCTACCACAGTATTTTTGCTTTAAAATAAGTCTATACCAGACAGGCATGAAGCAAGGTATCACCGTAAGATACAAATATGACCCTGTTTTACATCTGGGAACATCTGTTTCACTCGTTTTTGTTTCCAGCTCCCAGACCTGGGAAATGACAAGCATCCAACTCAATCCCAAGGTAACTCTTGTAAGTAGAAAGCCCTTTCCATAATGTTCTGAATTCCATCAGGCCAAGAAGAGAGGTGAGCTAACCAAGCAGCCCCTCATTACAATAATGAGAGAGCTGCAGAAGACTATTTATAACCAAACCAAACCTTCAATGTGGTCCCTGGACAAGAGGCTGCTTCCAAGTATTTACAACCAGATACAAATTATTATTCAAAATTGCACCTGAAGAAGAAAACCAGGAGCCAGGAGGGAGGGAGAGTTAGCGCAGCTCTGAGGGAGCTGACAAGCAAAGCACCTGGGGTGATGTGAACAACGAGGAACGCAAAATTAACAAAACGGGGCTCAAGCATTTGCATGTAAGTGAGAAAGTCTCTGAAGTGCCTCCACACTAAGGCACGAAGCACGGGGAGTAAATACGAGGAGTCAGGGATCTGTGTGCAGCTGCAGGGCTGGGATCTTGCTGGGATCCCAGAGATGTGGTGGACGGCTCCCATGGCTGGAGTGCTGCAGCGGGGGGATACAGACTCTTTAGGAAGGACGGGCCGGGAAGATGACGGGGGGGGAGTTGCCCTTTGCTCGTACGGCTATGGTGTGTTCACCACCGCAGAGGAAGTACTGCAGCCTCCAGCAAATTGAAATACTCACATATAGAAACTTAAAGAAAATTCAGAAATTAATGGGCATACATAGGCTATCCTCTTCACTAAGGAAAGAAGCTGCATCTCTTTAAAAAAAAAAAAAAACAACCCAAAAAAAACCAAAACCAAAAACAAACAAAAAAAAACAAACCAAAAAGCCATGTAATAAAAAAAGAGAAGGGGAAAACCAGATTCCAATCTAACGGGGGAAAAGCTGTAGGCTTTCACATTTGTGAAAAGGCGAACTCAAATTTCATAGTGAACCAAAACATGTTTATCGTTAAGAGTCTGTTGTATTCAGGCAAGCTCTTTGTTATGTATTTCCCCCCAGTAAAGATCTCTGTAGAGGTACTTTCATGTGCAAAGTAGAAATTAAAAGTGTCAGCTTTTATTAAATGAAACCCATTAGCTCCGCTCAGTTGCACATATATTTATAACTTGTTGCTAAAAACTGTTTGATAGTAACCATTTTCTGTGATCTTATTCAATAGATATCTGTACAGGACAACCTGTACTATTTATTGTAAATAATGCAGCTACAGAGACTAGTTGGTATAGCCTCAGTATGCACATACTAGACTTCAGTGCTTCCCAAGCACAGCCTCTACAAATCAGTGCAGCAAGAAACCGTCTGTCAAGCCAGAAACTCAAGTTGGGCAGGCTGAAAAAAGCCAGATGCTATATATTTTTGGCAGTGGGTATGGAAAATGTCCTGCCAAGGTAAAAATGTAAGCAAAACCAGCTGCTACCCTGCTTGCACAAAAGCACCTCCAGCTCACTGATTAT
This sequence comes from Charadrius vociferus, assembly GCF_000708025.1. Taxonomy (NCBI): domain Eukaryota; kingdom Metazoa; phylum Chordata; class Aves; order Charadriiformes; family Charadriidae; genus Charadrius; species Charadrius vociferus. The sequence continues at coordinate 7,086,690 of NW_009648876.1, read as the reverse complement.
GTGCTCAGTTGGCAGACAGGCTAACGACAATCATGTCGGAGTTTGTTCAGTTAAAGAAGTCGAGAAAAGTGCTGGAAAAAGCTTGTTGCCACAGGTGCAAGTAATGGCGTTGACGAGGCTCTGTACAATCCTTCATAACGAGGTGACAAGGTTAAAAAGCAGTCGCACAGCGTGCAGGACAAACAAGGGCCCGCTGCGCGGCTGTAAGGAAGAAGCTTCAAGAGCCCCCGTAACATTTAAGAGAGAAAAGACAAGCTGAACTTCAACGTGACAGGAGTAACTCAGACACAGAATATTCCAAAATGTTTGTGGTAACACAAAAGTAGGGAACACCTGAGGCTCCGCAGACACAAAGGTTCTGTCTATTTCTACTGTTCTCTCACCACAATTAAAATCCAGTTTGGTGTGTTAGGGGCACTTCTAAGTTCAGGTTCATGGAAACCTCTGCTTTCTGACAAAGCCCGACGGGACACTTCTTCACCCCCGCCAAGCAACGCTTTGCCAGTCCCCTCAATTTAACAAAGGTGTCTCAAAAGGCAATATAAAACCACGAGAGAAGCTACTTCACACAAATTCAACAGGAGAAAGGAGATGGCTTGGGACTAAACCACCAAGAACAACCAGTAACAAGGGAACACATCCAAGGAATAATCCTCCTTCCCCCCCCACACCCTCACCCCCTTACTTCCTGAGGGTAAGTTTGGGTGGTTTCCATGAGCGCCTCAGAGACAGAAGCAGGAATGGCGAAGCTGAGATGAGAAGAGGCACTGGAGAAAACCAGAACTATTTGGGTGATACAAACAGGGCTGTTGGGCAATGGCTCAGTACAAACTAATCCTACATTGCGAAGCAGCTTTAATGCATTGGGAAAACGATACCCAAGACGGGTCCTACTAATGTTCAATTAGAACCACATACCCAGATACTGCATGTCAGGCCAGAGAAGCCTTAACGTTCAGTCTTTAATCAACACAAGGACACAGTAACACTGTATTTCTTGACGGGAAACAAGGGGCAGCAGTATGAAACACAAGACACTGGTTTATTATAACGGGATAGTATTTCTTCTGCCATCAGCCTCTTTAGTATACATTTCTACAATGCTTCATTATATACCATTCAGCTCTCCTGACTTTATTTTGATGTTTAAAATGGAAAACACAATGGTTATGACAACTGTTTTTTAAATTACAAAAATTCCTAATGTGCAATTTTAATCCAAGTGCTGCATTTTAAGTAGGAATGACCATAATGGAATCAACCATTGACAAAACCAAGAGGGCTTCAGTTCAACAACAGAACATTATTTTCTTTCCTAGTATGGGGCTGCCGAAGGGAGCACACATGCACTCCCTTGAACTTCTTAGTGCACCATGTTCCTCAGCAATCCACATCTGTATTTATTTTTGCCAGATTTCAGTCTGTAATAAACAAACAAAGTAGGGAACAAAGTAGGGTTTCTTTTTGCCAGAGAAAATGGCAAAATGAGGAAAAGAATAATTTCCTGATTTAAGAAAAAACAAATTCTGTATGTAAGAGTTAACGTACACTGCCAAATAGATACTTTCCCATTGTTTACTGTGCCAAGATGCATTTTAAATTAGATTAACTATTGACTGGTAATTGCTGTAATAGGTCCTTCAGTGTATGCACCATGTAAAACTGTGGCACCTAAGACAAGCCAGTGAAAACAAGATCAGAAACACACACACCATCCTCCGTCAAAAAGCTTTTACCATATTATGAGTAGTTATTACTTGGTCAGTGGCTATTTTTCTCCCTCATCCCCAAATTCTTAAAAGAAAATTGGAGTTCAACAGTCCTCAAGAGAGGCTTTTTTGCTATTTGAAGTTAAGCTCCTTTTAACTACAGGATATCAAGATAATCTTCCTGCAAGAAAATGTTTCAATCTTTCTAAGCACTGAAGGTTAATAAAATTAAATCTCTTCTGGAGCTTTGTTGCAGAGATGTTCTCAGGACGAATTCTAAGTTTATCACCAACAGTTATATTGCTTACAGTTGCTCTGCAAAGACTTACGCTCCACCTTCTCCCTACTCATGTAATAAGTGAATGCAATTAAGAGTTTATAGCAAGTGGCCCTCCAGGGACACACAGAAATATTATCTTCTAGAACAGGTTAGAGAAAATTAATTACTATAAAAGAAAGTTTTGGTGGACAGAAGCAAAAGGAGATTTACATATAAAGTGTAAGCATCTAGACTTCAGAACAGAATAAAAGACAGTTAAAATTAAAGCATTTACGTTATTGAAGCATGTAAATTTTAATTTGAGAACACTCAGATAATGCTGAATGCTGTTCTCTAAAAAAAACAGGGAAAAATTTATTAAGCGTACCCTGTGTTCTGGATTCAACTAATTCTTAAAAAAAAAAAAAAATCAAACCAAAACACAACAGAATGGACACTACAGTCAAAGAATGTTAATGAATTGATTGCTGACCTATAGAAGTATCAGAATCGTTTCAAAGCGAAATTTAAGACCCAGTTATTTTGCGGAGTTTGTTTGTTATGATTGGCAGCAGTCCATCACACTGAATGCTTTGGTTATCATAGTACCAGGATACATGTTACTTTGCTTAGTAAGAAAGACATTGCCATCATCTGCTTAGCTCTAAAACACAATTAAACCAAGGTACTTACTGAAGTTTCTTTACAACATGGCAAAATATTTGTTTCCCTTAAACTCCTTCAGAAGCTGCCAGGATGCCAACACCAGCTGAGCTTTGAAATTTCGTGATGAAAAGTTTCTATTCAAAATATTAAATGTGCTTTTTCTAAAAATAAATTGGACCAGAAACAGCTATTACTTGCAACATACTTTTTCGTATCCCAACTGAGATAACAAGTTTTAGACATGCTGGTCTCAGCAAACTGACTATTTAATTGCTTTTATAGAAAGCGTACAATAAAAACATTTTTAAGGCAGCTGTTGGCTAAAACATCAAAGCTCAGCTTGGACTAACATTTCTTCAATTGACTGGCTCAGCTGGGATACACGAAGCATGCAGCAGATAAGGTAAACTTCACTTAATGGCAACCCTTGGTCTAATCAAGTTTATTCTGTCAAGGTAAAAAGCAATACATAATAAGGCATACTGTGCTCCACAATAAACTATTCTGGTTTGGGGGGTCCTTTTATTTAAAAGTGTAATAAAAATTAAGGATTTCATAAACTATAAGAGGAGAATAAAGCAATCTTAACTGTGCCATACAATATACTTTTTAGTATTCCGAAAAAAAAAATCTGTATTAGGAAAGCGGGAGAACACAGCATTCCCAGCTGTTGTGCACATTCGAGAGCTTTTTACTTAAGTGTCCGTTTGTACAGCAGCGTGCACATCTCTGGCCCCACACAACATACATCAAGGCTCGTGAGCCTTCCATCACTGCACCACTATGGAACTCTTCTACTGAGAGCAAACGGCACAAAAAATTATACAGATCTGGTCCCCTGATAATTATAATTTGGAAAAAAATCTCTTACACATCCATGGATACCTGACATGACACACACCCTGAGGAACAGGTCTGACTCTGAAGATACCTGAACATTCAGTAAGTTTCACAGTTCTTGCATTTCTTTGAGTAGATCCTTAGGGAGGAAAAAAACCACCCCAACACCCAGCAAGACAGCTTAACTCATTGTTTGTGAGTATAATACATGTATTTTGAATCTATAAACTTCAGGTGTATTTTATACCGATGATGTCCTACCTGCTCTCAGGCTAACGTTACTTTTCATTGTATACAAGAACTGCGTAGCAAGACAGAGATAGCGGTACCATCAACCCACCCAAGATGAAAGGCAACAGCTTCACCTGTGAATCGCTAGGAACCCCCAATCCCAGCTGAATTCCCATAGTCTCACTGCAGCTCAGTCCTCAAATGACTTTTTTTTTTTTTTCTTCAATGTAAATTCATTTTACAGAGGGGAAAAAAAAGAACTGATTGACAATTCTACCCAAAGCAAACCCCTTATGGTTCACCACTTCCTCAGGGCACCAGTTTCTGTCCGTGACAAGGCTCCTTATCTGAAGCATGGGAACAAGCAGCTCTACACCAGCATCCACCACCAGTGTGCAACCAGGCAGGACCAGCTGCTGCACAAAGCATTGACTCCCAGCTACCTGACCGCGCTCCAGCACATCAGGAAGGACCCAGCCAATTTCAGAGTCTCCACCTCTAGCTCAGTACAGGCAACCAAGCCCAGGGTAGGGCCAGGAAGAGAGCCCCACCACAAGCAGGGAATAGGACTGCAGACTCAATTTATTGGGGAGGATAGAGAAAAGAGGTGGTTGGGACACCGGTTTTTGTGGGTGTCATAAAAGACACATGAGACTGGGGAAGTGGAGAGATGAAGGGATGGATGCGGATCTTCTCTGGGACTGACTGCCAGAGGGTGAGGAGCTGCTGCCGCCAGTGCTGGCACGCATGGCTGCGAGCTCTGCAAATACACTATCACTACAAAATAGATTGTCAGACACATCAACAGAGTAAAACAGATTATATATTTCATTCTACCTCTAAGTATAGATTCAGAATCATTGACAAAAAGGAGAACGTATTTTAACAGCTACAATGCACACTATTGGAGACAGCTTTAATTGTCAAAACTCCTCTTGAATTTGGACCAATAAATGAAGTCTCCATTCACAGGTCGAGGAACATCTTAACAGCTTACAAGGCAGATGAACGTTACATACACGGACTCGGCAGGTCTTTTAAAACCTGGGTTTGATGTAGCATGAATTATACCAGTTTTCCTTTATTTCTGCAAGTCATCTGTTTCTTTCCCTTCTATGCTCTTCTAATTACATCAAATGGCTCATATGGTAACATTAAATTACAGGTTCAACCCTCCACTGTCACCAAACATAAGGAAACAAATGCCTTCCCTGCACGTTTTTTTTAAACAACAGAACAAATCAAGGACACACCAAGCAAATATTATTAGAGGGGAAAATGCTGGAATGGACATACTAGAACTGTGAAGAAATTAAACTAATTTCTAATTAATAGGGCTACTTTAGTGGAGAAGGACTCCAGGATAAAGATTCTCGGGAATGCTTCTTACAGATTTCTCAGTCCCCAGAGCCAATCAAATTAAGGTAGTCTTTAATACTAAACACTAAGTCAGATTTGTGACACAAACATTAAAGCATAAACTGTGGGTAGTTACCCAGTAAACCAGAAGTTGCAATTTATCAAGTAAAATACCTACAGGATCTACAGGTGGCAACAGGTCTTTTTTCTCTTGTTCATCTTCCTCTTCATCTGTGCTATATTCTTCCATTGTTTCTCCACTTGCAAAATGAATAACCCTCCTTGGGATTTTCTTCTTCTTTCCTATGACGCCCAGCTCCACATTCTCAAAGCCTCTATCTCCATTTGCAAGTTGCTATAAACAAGAAAATAAATCATTATCTTGAGTAGATGCTCCTGGAACTGGAAAAGTTCCCTCTCATAAAACTTCATGAGATATTTAAAATATTTTAGATTGATTAGCATATACGATAAACATTTGCTGTAGGTAAAAGATAAGACCGAAACATTGTTGTTTGCAGATACATAAAAACTGATCTCTTCACTAAAAATAAGAAAAGATAAGTGCCTTCACTCCAGCATGGACAGGTGGTATTAAAAACATATCTTCTGAAAGAGCACTATATTACATAGGAGTTTCTTTAAATTTCTTTTCTTTAAATAATTTGATGAACACAAAATTAACATAAAAAGTTAATATTTAAAAGTATTGTTGGTTTTTGGAATGAATACCTAGTGAAATTAACCAAGTGGTTCGTAGCCTGTAGCCATGTCTTTCCAAGCTGAGACAGACAACTCCAGCACAAAAGAGAACTGAATGAAGGACAACTAAGTAGCCAGGCTCAAGCTTTAAAAAGATGCATCAAGGAATCTGCCTCGGTGGGCTTTCATCAGCAATCACAATTAGTACAAGAGACCATGCTAAAAGAACAACACTGAGTTTTGTGGCTAAGGACATATAAAAAGAGAAGTACAATGTCTGTTCTTGTTCTTCCAGATGCTGAATACTACAATGCAGTCTTTGGGCCGCAAGCATTAAAACAATATACTTCTAGTCCAAAGACCAATCAATAATTCTTTAGGCTAGAAATTCCTGCGGCCAGAGAATTTTAGCAAGGTTTTGTATTGTATCTATCAAAACAGAGCCTTCTCCTTGGTGGGGCTTTTAGATACCACTGCATCAAATGCATAAAACTGTTCTGAAAACAATTCTGTCATGCAGAGAAGGACAAAGAAGTTAGGAAATGCCAGCCACATGTTTTTAATGTACCACAAAGGTTTTTAAAAATGCATGAGCTTACATAATTGAAAACCGTATCATAAGGAATGAGATGTATGTACATGTACATAGAATTCAGGTTGCATCAAATAGGCACGTTCCAATTTTCAGCTTCTTGTCTGCGCAACCTTAACAGCCTCTACACATCACAAATCAAAATTATTACTAAAAATACATATTTCATCACATAGTTGTAAGACATCTCTTAGTCGTTGCGAGCGCAGCATTACTATTCCTGTCTCTCATGCTAGATTACATTAATTAGCTTCTCTCATGCTAGATTACATTAATTAGCTTTAGAAGACAAAGAGGCTGGGTTAGCTGGGGAAGCCCGTGTGCATGGTAGAGAGGGGCAGGAGGGGGCCACGGGGAGCAGAACAGCTTCCTTCATTCCAGGCACAGATTTTTCTCATGCCCACAGAGAAGCGGGAGGGAAGGTAAAGATCACGTGCCGAGCTCTACAGGGTGGAGAGGGAGCACAGACATTCATCATCTCTCCCAGCCTTCATACCGCCACTTCTCAAAATTGCAAGTCATTTCAGCTTCCCCTAGCATATCTTTAGCTACCGTGGCACATTTTGGACATTTTCCTGGAGGAGCAGAGCAGAACCAAGTGACAAGTTTTCAATGGGGTAATTCAGACGAAAAGGCATTACATTTTCATGCAGAATTACATTTCCCTGTAGGAAGACAAAACTGACTATCCAGGGCCCAGCGCGCTCTCTCTGCTCTGTATCGGTCTTGGGAACAGAGCAGGAGGAGAACAGCAAAGCTACAAAAACATGAATGCTGAAAACAGCGAAGCGACCTAAGCACAGGGAGCGCTCCTTGCTGCCGCTATAAAAGCAGGCACCACTTATGGCGACTCAGTTCTGTATTTTTTTTGAGAAAAGAGCACCACAGAATCAGCCTTTTATGAACATTTCACGCTCCTTTATTGGCATCGTACAATGATGCCATTTTTCATGTTTAGTCACAGTGCTGAAGAGCACTATTTCTTGCAACACAGCATCACAAATATTACTGTGATTAGTAACAGCAAGCAACATGAGCCTCTCCTTAGAGTTCCTCTAAAGGCACATTCTCTTCATCTGATTTTGGCTCGTTTAACTCAAATGCTTCAAATATTTTAACTTAGAAAAAACCCTGTGGTTAATATTTAAAGTTTAAAAAGCAGGCTTTAATACCCTGCACACCCATCCCACACTCACACTACCTACGGCAAGCAGCTCCATGTAGCTGGTACTGGTACAAAGTTTCAGACAAATGCAGTAGTTCAAGACAGTAAGGATTCATCAAGGAACGATGAATCTGGTTCCCTTAGTACTCTGGTTCAGAGTCCTAAATATATTATGAAATAAAATAATACATATCAACTGTTGCTTTGGTTGTTACCTAGTCAACAAACTTGGATGTGGGTTTTAGTCATCACTGTAGCATTTGGCCTTTTAATTTTCACATGCACAACATCTAGAAACGCCAACTGTCCCAGCTGCAAGCAGAAAGTTCAGCATCAGTAGATTTTATTTTTCTTTCCAAAACTGTGGCAACGCAGATCTATTTTAGAATTGCCAGCTAGGCTCACTTTATAGCTCAAATGTTACAGTATCTCCTGTTTGAGGCTTTACACTTTTGATCTTCCTTTACAAACTTGATCTTCTTTTCCAATTCAATAAGTTGTTACAATTTGTTACACAGCTTTGGTCAGGTTGCCACCTCATTTTTTTTTCCACAGGCTCCTCCCTCTCTAACACGCTACATGGGTCTTGAAAGACTCAGCATTTGTCTTAACCTTGTGCCATAAAAGTATTTACTTTGGCTTCTATTCCAGCCACTACTAGACACAAAGGCCAGTCACCCTTACGCTTTCACCGCACTGGCTAATGCTCTTAAAGTACCCGGTGAACACTGTAAAGTGACTTCCTTTTTCTTTTAGATGCCCTCTTGGAATTTTTCTTGGTTTTATGGCACCCGTACAAACCCCACCTGTCAGGAAGTCAGCATCTGAAACTGCTGCTCCTTGTTTACCCTCTTCACACTCTCTTATCTCACCCTTTGGCCAGAACAGAGAGAGAGCAAGGCGCATTTTGACCATGTTAGTACAATACCCAGCACAATGGAATTTCAGTTCACATCCAAAATGCCAAAATAAATAAACCACAATTAAGGATGAGGTCTGCCAGGACACCTGCAGGTAAGCTAGGAGAGCTCACACAACTAACATTACATGATGCAATCATGTAAATTGTCATGAGGGGGAGGAAGAAGAGAAGCAAAAAGGAATAGGGAGAGCAGACTATTCACTTTGGCATCTTTTAATCTGCCGGGCTCAGGTATCCTCACGAGAGCCTGTGACCCAAAATGCCAAAGTCTGTGATGTCCGCTCTCCCTCAGAAAGACGAGTAATTCAATTTGCACAGATCTACTGACCTGACAGTGCTAGTTACTTCAAGACTGGTAACAGTTGGTGAGAAATATTTCTACCCACCCCATCTTGCCTGCCTTACTGATTTAATTTGTGCTGCTTTATTTTGGCTAGGGTTTTTTTGGAGGGTTTGTTCGGGTGTTTTGGTTTTTTGATTTTTTTTCCTTATTGCTTGGCTTTCCACCCTCACGTTTCAACGGAAATTAAACAGCACGAATCTTTCTGAAGCAGAAGACAACAAAACCACAGAGTCCGAGGGCGTCTTGTAAGAGAAGACACCCAGGGAAGAAGCAGCCTCGGAAGGGCACCGTGGGCGGTGAAGGTGCGGCGCAGCCCACGCTGGGCCCGAGGCCCGGGACAGCCGCGGCGGGGCGCGGAGGGCTGTCCCGCTCACAGCCGGGTTAGCAGCGGCTGTCCCCGGCC
>NW_009648876.1:7058207-7076792 GCF_000708025.1 Charadrius vociferus | reverse complement strand
GTTATTTCTCTCAGCAACAACCGGAGGGAGATAGGGGAGAGAGTAGAGGCCGGCGGGCAGACAGAGGGGAGCACAGCCCCTCTGCAAAGAGGGGGAACTCCGCCCGTTGCGGGGAAATGTGCACATCGTCTTCCCCCAATATTGTAAAAATCAGCCAAATAATAAAAGAATATTTTGAGAAGGACATTAAGTTAATTGACAGTGACAGCCCCTGAGCTGCTTGCTGCCCCGAACAGCTCCTAGGCTGCAGGGCGGGTGTGCTGCATCTTCCCACACATCATCTAAGAGAGGTCCTCACCCCAGCTGTGACACCCAAACCCTGCAGTCATGAACAACTTGTAAATAACAAAATTTCACATTTTGAATTAGAACAAATTAATCTGCGCATCCGCAGCGCTTGTTGCAATCACCCGGAGTTTCTGGCACAGACAGAGAGCAGCTCTGCTCTTCCCCAGCAGCGTAAGTCTCCAAGGCCTTTCAGTGCCTGGCCTTGGCTCAGGGAATTTAACATGTTTTAAAGGACAAACCACAGAACAAGAAAGAAATGCAAACCCATGGTGCCCCCACCCCCGGACTGTGTGAAGCATCCTTTTGATGGGACTGAGGAGTGAGTAATTTTAATTTTTTTTTAAAAAAGGCTGGAGCCAGTGGCTGTAACGTGCACTCATTTACATGACAGCAAGAGCCATCCTTCAATCCTGCCTCATTAAGAATAGCTGCCAAAGAACCACGGTCTGTAGCATAGACAGGCTCTTAAGCACTTTCTTAGTCATATTATCAAAGCATTATCCAGATCCCACAATATATTAAAGTCCCAGGTAAAGTATAGATGTACCAGATTTACAATTATACTAGCACAAGGCAGAAAATGTTTCCATTATGGAAAGGTACTATTGAATGTATGATTACAGAAACACATGAATTAAAGATTAGATTACTATTTTAGATAGTACAGGACTGAGCACCTGCCTTGTATGCTAAAACAAACATTTGCAAGCGTCAATAATGAAAGACCCAAGGAAATGTAAAGACTGTTAACAAACATACCCATGCCTGTGCCTTTCCATGGCTATTTGTGTGTGCTAATAGTTAATTGTCCAGCTCCTATCACACAGCTGTCTATTGACCATCATAACCATTTCCTCGCAGCAGGCTGCTCAGCAGAGAGGCCTAAGAATAGTTGCCATGAACTACATCATGCATCCTTTGCCTTACTTGCAGAGGATACTTATATTTGAACTGCTAAGGTCCTCCTCTTTCTTAAAGGAGTAAAAAGATTCTAAACCTGTTGTTCTAGCCCTATGGGTAGGATTTTCCTTAAAAAGGCAGCAAACTGATGAAGCATGCACCAACAGTACACAATTATTCCACAGCTGGTGAAGGTTTTCCACTTTTACAGAGCAACCGCCATCTTCCAAAAAAAAGTAAACAGGCAACAGATACTTATTTCTACATTAGTCTGCTGGATGTCAAAGCTTATAAACATCCTTTAACCAATGAAAAGGGTGACTACGGTATGTCACTGATCTTGAAACAAGGGTGCACTTCTAAAAGAGTTAGAGCTGAGCTCATTTTATACATTACTGTCTTGTCCCGTGGCTCCTTCTAGTGCCCTTCCCCAGGCACTACAATTACCTAAACATTACTTTCAAGTTCCCAGCAAACTTGGTTTAGCCATGTGTCCAGACACCAAACAGGTCTGAGCAGCAGCAACATCTTTCACTAAAACATACAAAGAAAGACGCACCTCAGTCTTCCAAGCATTTCCAGTGAAGTTTGTTTGCTTCTAACTTTTCAGGCTTCTTGGATGCCAGAGAAAACTTTTCTGCGGGACATGGTGAGATCCTGTTGAGGACAAGTACAAGAAGCCCAAGACAAGAAAAGGGTGCTGGGAGAGTTGCTACTCACGGCACTTGCTGGCAGTGTTTTATGTGGCCTGTCCTAGCTTGATGCAATTAAGTCTTCAATTCCAAATGCCAAACGGAACACAGAACATTGTAGCTTCTGTTCTCCTGCAACAACTTTAGGATTTTCTTCTGCACATCCTACTCTGCAGAATCCACAAACATAAAAAAAAGTTATTGCCTACACTCACGAAAATTGTTTTACTCCTATAAAGCTATGAGATCATTTTATAGGTGCTCCTTTACAGTTGAACTGTCCTTTTAAGTGCCTCCAATGTAAATCTATTTTTTTTTTTTTTTAAACAAACCAACCAACCTTGAGATCTTTAGGCAATTATTCCAAGCAGGATCCAAAGTCTTTTCTACCTGTCATCTTAAGGTAAGAGCAATATATTACTGTTAGTTTATTCCAGCATATACCTTAGAAATAACAAATGCCACAACTTAAAGGAAATGCTTTCTAAACCTGCCCTTGCCTCTACCAACACACAGCTAGTGACAGCTGTCTTCTTATCTGGTAGCAGTAGTTTGGAAATGGTGAACTAAAGACTAAAACTAAATGTATGCAATGAATTGAAAATAGAAAGAGTTTAATGTTGGTAACTTGACAGTCTGACTGAGCCTGTCCAGAAGCACAGTGCTTCACTGCTCATCCTCAATATGCCCATTCATGTTTGATTTCCATCAAAAGCACACAACTTAACTATCCACTCTCCCCTACCAACTGCATTTCAAACCACGATTTATTTGCTATGTGGTTTTGTATATTGCATTGGTTTGTACTGCTCAAGAACTGCAGATTCTATCAAAAAAAAACCCCCACAAACAAAACACCAAACCATTTTAGTAAACAAACACCACTAAAGTAGCTGAGGACAGCTCCCCCACAAGCTGGTGATATACAAGGACTCATTCTTTTGTTACATTTAAAATACTAAGATCCAACTTAATCAATCCTTCTACAGACTCATGCTATACTTAAAATGCAGCACTGTAGGTAAATGGCATACCTGAAGACCTTTCTGCATCCTCCACACACTGAATACACACACGTACCACTATTCACACATAAAATACCTATAATACTTACACACATTAAAACAAGGTATGCTGTAACTTGGTTTATATTAGCACAAGAGCATAATTACCTATATAAGCTATTCACCGTCAGCTGTGTTAGCTGCCACCTTCTCAAAGAACTGGCTGACAGATGGACACACTTTTTATTACCACATTTAATTTTTACGTAAGCAGCAGAGATGGTTGTCCATTTACAGCCCAAGCGCTCTGCGGCATATTAAAAGAAATCCATAATACATCCTCTTACCCTAAGGTAAGGGTGAAAGACCTTGCCGTACTTATGAAAGATGTATGTTGGATTTCAGCTAGGTATGTCTACCTAGTTTCTGAAGTGTGCCTGTAGATTCCACCCTTTTGAGACCACCACAGTACACTGAAATATTGGAAGAAATGCTATAGCAAATTAAGATCAGATGGTAGCTGACTTGGGGCAATACGCTCTGTCAAATACAGCTACCTGCCTGTTTTATTTTAAGTTCAGTACCAGCACAGAATTCCATCTAGGATGTATTAGAAATTATCTCCATAATAAAAGAACAACTTAATTGACACGTTGGACTGAAGTATCTTCAGTATATGAGACAGCTTGATATCTGCATACCTGTATGTTTTTAGTCACTTCATTCTTTACATATAGGGAAAAAACGATAAAATTCTGGAGACCAAAGTTTTGCACAGACCTGAGCACAGCACAGCCACCTTCTAAAAATGCTCCAAGGAGAACACTTGACCAGCAACAGCACCTTTCAGATACTGAATTATTCTTATAGTATCTATGCCAAACATGAGTTACAACAGTCATTAGAAACAAATCAAACTAAAGAAATAATCTCAATACATGGTGATAAAAGGACAGTTATGAAAGAACTGAAGAAACAGGCCATCCCCTTGTTTATAACCACTTAAATTTTATTTTACAGGATATTTGTGACATTTTATGTTCCTATAACCAAAGATCAGGGTTGTTTACAAATATAATGGCTGCCATTTGATGTAAACAATTAAAAAGTGTCTCTAAATATTAAAATTTTACATCATGATTTTGTTTTATTAAATTGAATTACTCTTTGTGCCATCAGGTATTAGTGGAGAGGAACTAATTTAAGCAAAAATACTTTTCAGAAATTAGATGTAGAAACTGAGAAGCCTGAATAATATTTCAAAAGACCATTCCCTCCATCACTGTAAAAAGGAAGAAAGCAAATTCTTTTACTGAAGTTGCAACGAAGAGTCAACCAAGTCCATTTTTATTAAGGCTTCTTTACATATTATTGAATCCCATCATGCCTTTCATATTGCCAGCAGCACCTTGTTGAAATTGCCTCATCATTGACTGCAATCCTGCCATGCCACCTGCAGAAAATAAGTGAGAACGCAGATGTGTTAATTAACTCTGAAGCACAGCTATCTTGTTTCTGAGGCCTCATTAAAGCACACACACTATTTCAATAATATACAAATGCAAAAGCCCAGGACTGTAAAGCCAGGTTTAAATGGCTATTGAAAATAGACAGAGTGCATAATTACAGAAAGGTCTGCAAAACACCAGGCTTAAAGTAGGTTTTAAGATGCCCTGTGCATTAAGATCTAGACAAAAGAAAAAACCTTGAAGGAATGACCATTACCAATTAGTAAGGTACCCAGTATGGGAGTCTTAATTAAATTTGACAAGAGCAGCTTTAAATAATTTCAGGCAAAGCTTAGAGAAGGAAGGAAAGTTTAGGAATAGATTTGCTTTACCAGTTGTGCTTCAAGTCATCACTTTGCTATTTCATCAGACACCACTCCAATTGCTCATTTTGAGAGCTGAATCCAAATTAAGAGACTAGATTAAGCACTGGTTAGTGCAAAGCGTCCATAACATATGGACTAAACTTTCTGATTCTTGTTAGGAAACCTAGAAATACTTAATACTGATATATATGCGCACATTCTCACATCACCTTTCCCACTTCTACATTTCAAATGCTCCACCATTAATTGCTAGTCCTCTCTTGAAGCTGTATAAAGCCAACACATACCCATATGATGAAGAACTCTTGGATCCATCATCTTTGCCATCTGCTGGTTCAGTTTGGCCAACTGAGATGGGTTTACATTCTTTGACATATCGCCACCTTAAAAAAAAAAAGAAGCAAACATAAGTGAATTAATATATGGAGCTAAAAAAAATAAATCAGAATTTTACCTCCTAATTCTAGATTCAAATACATTCAAGTCTATCATCAGAAGTTATTATATCAGCCATTTAAGAGTATGTTAAGAATCAACAGTCCCTGCACCCCACATAACAGACTGAAGTGTCAGTACTGTAGTAGTAATGAAGTTTCCGCTCTTACCAGTCACATGAAAGAGCTTTCAAACACCATGAAAAGGAGAAAGCTACCACTCACTTTCTCCTCTCCCAACACCTAATCAACATTTTCATATTTCCTCTATGTTCACACATCAAGTGACCTCCCCACTGAGTTAATAAGTGTTTTTCTTTTTTTTCTTACCTTTGAAAAGCCCTTTGATGCCTCCCATTTTTTTCACCATCTGTGCAAACTTAGTGTATTGGGTCAAAAGCTCCTGAACATCTCTGGTAGAAACACCTGAACCTCTTGCTACTCTTTGGATTCTTCCAGGCTGCTTACTGAAAACTTTGGCGCCATCCGTACTGTCCAGTTCTGCAATGAAGGAATGGGAAAGAAAAATCCATTCAGTTACTGACATTCCAATCTGTTACAGCTGGTAGCAAACTTATTCTCAGGATTGTTGAGAATTTAGTTTCAAGCCAGAGAACAAAACACCATTTTTAGAAGTGACAATGCAGAATTTTACATAAATAATTGAAACATAATATTCTAGGGAATAGTGCTAAAAAGCTGTTATGTTCATATGTTAGTCACCACAACAGCAAAAGTCGCCTGAATAAATTATGCTCTCAACATACTTGGTCTTAAGCCATATTAATGGGTTTATCGCAAGGGTAAGAGCATACTTTTCCTGCAAGTTATGAGTGGATTAGAACCAACACACCTTGAATTCCAGAGACCAGGCTATGTCACCAAGTAAATTTGAGGGTGGGTAGGAGACAGCAATGACAGATTAAGGATGAATGTAGCTTTTTAATTTGCAAGTATAGTGTTAATAATTTAAGAAGCACAGTTACAGTATGAAAAATAAAAATACATTAATTTCCAATAGAATGCTTCAAAAATCCCACCTATTCTACACAAGATAGAGCAGCAACAGGCAATTGTCAAGGTATGTCTCAAACTTTCTGGATAAGTCTACAAATTTAGAAACACGTATGTACTCTTTGCCTTTTCTAAGAGTGATAAATGCTCCTCATCGTTTTCTGTCACTATAGATGCTGCCTTACATTCAACTTATTTCCAAAAGGATCTCTGTAAATAAGCTTGTTCAACAACCGAGATAAAAAATAGTGAGTGAAGTTTACCTTGGTCATTCATACTGTCCATTATTGTCATGAGTTTCTTTAGCCTTGCCATCGATTCCTGTTCATTGCCTTTACTCATGAAGTCAGTTCCAAAACCAGGGATCATACCCTTGTTTTAAAAATGGAAAACAAATGCTTTGTCAATTAAAGTCAGCTTTGCCTATCCTAAGCAGCCAGAAATATGGACAGCAAGTTTTAGTTCAGTAGTTATGTATCGCAGTAGCCAAACCATTTCACTTTTTTGAAAAACATAATTGAAACTGGTGTTAGACTCCGTGCTTTAAGAGTTTTAAGTTTACAGCAGAATTTTATCAAATATAAATTAAAATCTAATAAAGTGGTTTTTGGAATAACTTACTAAGATCTGACTGAACGGTCCCATTTTCATGATGTTTTGGAATTGTTCATACATATCTCTTAACGTAAATTGACCTGAAGTACAACAACAAACAAAAAAGATTAGCAAAAGTCACACTAGCATTTTGGTTTTACTGTCCTTTCTCAATTATTCTTTATATTTACAAGGTAAATACTATACTGCATAGATAGGTAGATAAACCTCTTCACTATTAACATGGCTAGATCGTTTTAGATGGTACACACTTAAGAGCGAAGCTAGTTATTTTGCAGTTACAGACAGTTATCATCCAACAGACTTATTCAAAAAACATAACTCAATTTACTTGCCTGCCACATGTATTAGAGAAAGAATAACCACTCTTCACTATACACATGAAACAAGTTACTTGTCTCTACACACAACACATTAACTCAGTAGTCTACATCTCAGAGAGCCTGCCATGATTAAGCCATGGTAATACACCCACTATTCAGGCCTTGGGAATAACTTACCATGTTTGAGCTTTTCTATGAGTGCTTCATTATCATCCAACTTTAACTCGTTTACTTTATCTATCAATCCTTCAATATCACCCATACCTGGAAAACAAAACCAAACAAGCCAGCTTCAAAGTTAGCAAGAAAAAAAAAAATAAAAAATTACACTTTGACTTTCTATTATCCAATTCAAAGTGTCTTAAGTATAGTTGTACATAGCACATACCAAGAAGTTTGCTGATGAAAGGCTGCGTTTTAAAGGGTTCAAAGTCATCTATGTGTTCACCAGTTCCAATAAAAATAATAGGACTCTTCGTGGCAGCAACTCTGCAATAAAATATATTTTATGAAATGGCCTCTCAAAACCCACCCATATTTTGTACTACTTGTTAACAGAATCAGTTAGACATGATCAATGCAGTGCATCCTCTCTGAAGCACCTTTCTTATTCCTCAAACTATTCATGCAAAACCACGCAGCATTAAAAAAACATGTCTCCTACAACAGACAGCCATCTCATTTTCAACACAGGAAAAGAAATCTTAGACATAAGAAAAATCAGAAGCTTTTCACCAATCAACTGGACAAGCTATCACTAGCTTTTAGATGTACTCAGCTTCCAGTCTACAAAAACTATAGAACAAACCCAGCAGACTTAAAGCATACAAGTGTGTAACAAGTGGAACAAGCTTTTGGCATTTTCATTTTGCTCTTAAGTTTAGTTTTCCATCACTATGCTATAAATAACATCAAAATACATACAGCAGTTTAAGAACTCTAACATCTAAGATCAAAGTCAGACAGTGACTTAGCAAGTTGGTGTCAGTTAACTTTGACTGTTTTGACAAATCATCTCAGCTCCATACAAGCTATGTCATTGAAACACGGCTGGAGATTAGTCTGACATGCCGTTACACAAGGCTGAAGATAGAATGTAACATTTTTCTAGTCAATAGAATCTGTCAAGAAACAGTGCACGGGAAGTCCAACAAGAACGGAATTCAGGAAAGTATGACTGCAGACTAATTTTTTACCAAATTGCTGGACACTGGCAGTCCAGAAGTTTGATTTGCATCACAGTTATAATGCCATTAGATATGACTAGCTAGAGTTTTTCCCTTTTGGAAAAAAAATCTTAGGCATTAAAAGAGAAGCAACACTTTTCAGGTAAGCCGTATCTATTAAGTCCAAATTTATATTTTTGGTAAAAACTGATATGCAAGATACGATAAATATAATTCCTTGATGCTGTTTTCAAAAGACAGAAGCCTGACACATGACAATATACACTACTGTATTGCAAGAACATCATAATATCTGATTCTGACTGACGTTAAATATCAATGGGTGACCCTATCCACCAGAAGTAGGGCAAGAACATAACTGTTACCGATTTAAATCTCAGATTCTATGCAGTGTGACAGTGACACTTTCACAGGACAGGTTTCTGTGAGACACTAACACATTTCATGGTTGTCCATGCATGGCCAGATGTTGGACATTATTATATCACAATACTTACGCACTAAGGGCTCCACCTCCTTTTGCATGTCCATCAAGCTTAGTAACAATAACAGAAGCTACATCTACTTTATCTTTGAAAGCTTTAGCTTGAGCTTCACAAGCTTGGCCAATGGAAGCATCCATCACATAAACAATGTTATCTGGTTGCTAGGAGAAATAAGAGATACACAAAATAATCATTTCCTGCTTTCTTAAACAGTGTGTGTTCATTATGTTCTGTAGCAGATATTATTGCAATAACAGTATGTAAGGGCTCTGAAGTTTGAAACTAAAGGGCAACTGTTCTATCAACAGTATTGCCCAAGGACCATTTGAAAACTTTGATGCTGTATTACTATGCGAGAGACTTATCTACAATAGCAAATATTAAAACGTAATAGGTTTACAGTTGTTATGTTTTGAGCGATTTTAGTCAGTATCTGAGCCAATAAGCTAATTAGTATCTACAAGCAATTAATGGCTAACAACATCTTCCATTTTGTTTTACATTAAGAGCTTTAAGACATCCATTCCTCTGAGAACAAGTTAGGCATTAGCAGGAGTTGTGTGGGAGTGTCAAATTGCCATGTAAGACCACAGAATCAAACAAATAGCCAGACTTTTTAAACCCATACAAGAAACACCACCTTCGCTTACGTATCAAAACTGTTGAAAGTTATCCAATCATCTACTCTGTTTCAGGGCAATTATTCGTGACTATCACAGAAAATTTAATAGCTACAGGGAACCAGATCAGACTGGTTCTTATATCTAGTTTCTCAATGCAAAGATCTTAAAAAGAAAAAGTTAAAGTAGGAACAGTAGTCTAGTTATGTGCAAGCATTCTTTAGTTACAGATACAAGAATTAAAACTGACACAGAACTACCTGATTATCCAGCCCTTTACTATTCATATCTGTTCGTAATTTCCAATATAATCTAGGAGTTAAAGCACTGATGCATTCCAGAGGAGCAAAATCCCGGTAGACCATTAGGAGATAAACATAAATGAATTGCAGTGAAATTACTGTAACAAAAGTTATTGTATTTCTTGAAACTACTCACTATGGCATTAGCAACTTGTAACATCTCTTCAAACAAAGAGTCTTCCTGTTTGTGACGTCCACTTGTATCAACAATTATTATTTCAAAGTTTTCATTCTTAAATTTCTCAACACCTTCTGAGGCAATAATTACAGGATCCATTTCTGTATAACTGATCACAAAGAGAAACATCTATATATATATATGCAATTCTTTGTTCCCAAAGAAACTAGTTCAAACTTTCATCACTTGACTGTAAACCTATCTGGATTTCAAGAGGGACTTCCTCTTATATCAAGCAAAAATTGATTAAAAATATGCCTTCCTAAGCCATTTGCCCTTACTATTCAGTGAACTGAAGCACAAAGGACTGTCTGTCTCACCTGCTGAAGACTGCACTAAGCTCTACTAACCCTTCTCTGAAACAAGATTTAACTGAGTACCTAGACAGCGCACCTCCAGTGAAGCTTGGGGGAAAATTATTTATTGCTTTATAAAAGCTATTTTAGGTCCACTGCTGGACCTATCCAGCAGTGATATCTGTATCCTTGGATCTGTAAAGATACTTCCTGAAAATTGGAATGTGTCTGGTAAAGGCCTATTAACTGCCATACACCAAGAGAACATTCTAGGTAATTATCCCTGGATGCCTAATCTCTTCTTATGCTATCCCTCTACCTGCTACTACTGGCAGACAGTATACAGAACTAAGTGGAATTTTCATCTGATCAGAGCAAATATTATAACAAAATCTAAGTAATTAGGCAGCACTGAATGAGGCTTAGCATGAGATGTTCAATAAGGAACAATATTGGAGTTGAATCGTTCTCCAAATTGATTCTGAAAGATGCTTACCTCCCATAAAAGGGAATTCTTGCTTTTGTGGCATTCTGCTTTAACTGGTCAAAAGCACCTGTAAGACAGGTATAGTCAAGGGACTAGTTTAAAAAAAATCTGTAAGTATTAGAGATGAAGAACCACATTGTTAAAAACTGTATTACCTGCTCTGTATGTGTCTGCACATATTAAACACGTCTTCCAACCTTTCCTCTGATAGAAGTATGCTAACTGGGAAAAGAAATCCAAAACAAGTAGTTACACCAAAATCCCACTAGAAAGCATGACACTGTGTAACAGCTTCTAAGTCACTGAAGTACATAGAGAGGACACAGTCAAGCCAGCCCTCCTATAAATGAGACCACTTAGTAACACTGTACAACTATCAAATGTTAGCACCTCTGTTACTCAGAAAAGTATGTTATTCAAATAATTATTACTGATGAAATGAAAACAGCTGCTTGACATTTCAGCTGCTTATGATTTCAGTTTCCTGAACTAGGAACGACTACATATAATTCCAGTTCCCGTTTTACTAACTCCTGGATTCTGCTCGCTGTTAATACTGCAGATAGGACTAGCGTTTAGAAACTACCCAAAGCAGTAAGTACTTCAATATTAAGTACTGTAATGGCTACAACTTGCACAGCTCTTTGTTTCTGTACTTCCAGAGGAACAAAGGTATTTCCATTGCAAGGACATGTTTTAAAGTGATGGATGGAATCCTCACTTTCTTGTAACAGCTTCACTGGTACAGTGTACATTCACAGAACATTTGATTGACCAAAACCAAAATTCCAAAATATAGTTTGCCTACAGAAACACTAGCAGTGTCTTATGAAATCAGAGCAGTGATATATTTGGTATAGCCTATGTGTGAATCTCAGAAGCAGATGACTGAAAAAAGCAACAAAGATGCATCAGTCTTTTTCCATGAAATAATTTTTCCTCCCAACAATCACCATAAATAGGTTAAGCATTGATTCAGAGCACTCTTTTTTAGCCTTAAAAATACAAATCCTAATTTCCTCAATGAATTTGGGGCTGGAAGAGGTTTCACACCACCCACTAATACTTAACTGAGATATCTAACACAGAGGCCAACTTCCACCAGTTCCCCTAAACAGGTAACGGAATGACGTAGGTTCCATTCACAGTACTAGTCCAACCCAGAAAGTGGGGAATAGAAAGAAGCTTTGTTATCCATATACAGTATTGTTTCATCAAGAATCCAGTCTAAAAAAAAAAAATCTTGAAGGAAATCCCGTAAGCCATAAATTGCCACAAAAGAATATTACTTTGGACGTTCCTCTCAGAAACCCCTCTGCAAAAATCTCTATGTTGTAATCAGTTAGCACTTTTCTACTAACAGAAATAGCACAGATCACAAGCAAATCCTACTAAAGGAATCCAATGACTACCCGCTGGCCAAGAAAAAAAGCAAACCAAAATACACAGATTCAGTGCAAGTTACCTTTGAACAGGTCGTTGTTTTACCACTCCCTTGCAAACCAACAAACATTATAATATTCTGTTTTCCTTTGGTAGGTGTCCATGCTTTGACTCCAGGATCTACAAGCTACAGAACAAAGTAAAATAGATGTTGCAGAACTGAATTTAAGGAGCACAGAACAGTCAGCATCACAGTCGTGCTATGTGCCTGGTTTTATATTCAGTGGAACAAATCAATTTTTGCATATTCTAGTCTTAATTTGTCTTAGATGCTTGCTGATTTACAGTGAACAGCTACAGCCTACGCAAGGTATCTATAGTACATAGTGTTATGCCTAATTCTGTAACAGTAACTGTTAATTTCTTTCTAATGCCAAGCACCAAAGTCAGGGTGCCCTCTATATGTGGCACAAGTATAACACCCAGCACAGAAGCATGATCTCCACCCCACCATCGCTGCTCAAGATAGACCTCTTCTGGTGAGAATCCTACAGTACAGAGGACTTTTGAGGGTTGCTCCCTCACTTCTCAAATGAGTAGAAGGTATAATGCGTTCCAGAGAGCCATCATATGGGTGGGCACAAACTACAGAAGAACAAAAGACTATACTGTTAACTGGAAAGAGGACAGTCTACTGATATCCACGTGCTGATTTGACCAAGCAGGCAGATTAAAGACAAACGTTGCCATGAACTGCTGAGTTGTTACTTAACACATTTTCAAAGCCTTACAAGTAGTTTGAATAAATCTTCATTAGGATAGCAAAGACATGTTTCTGGGCCAACCAAAGACTGTCCAGAAGCTAATAGTACTCTTATTTTGTCTTTAAATTTCAGTTGAAGAGTAAGAATAGCTGAACTTGAAGCTTAAATTGAAGTTAGCTTTAGAGATGTTCAGGAAGTTGTTTCAATCAGACGACTACTACTGTTTGCAACAGTAAGAAGCCTTACAAAACAAAACATAACTGCAGGTACCACACAATAACCCTAAAGCTTGGTTTGCTGCTGTACTGCTCCCACGGCCCAGGTGATACAAGAAAAGTGACATAATAGAGAAACTCGAAGTCCTACCTTAACAAGCTCCTTAAAGACAGCATGCTGGATCATTTTTCTTTTGTTAAGGCCAGATGCCATTTCTTCAAGATCAATTGCAGACCTGAGTTCAGAAAAAAACCATGAAACACTAGCCTAACTTGAAGCATCACTTTAACCTAGTAATAAATGAAGTCTTTGCAACTGGAACAGCACTCTGATTTGCCTTGAGTTTTCAGATAGGACATATTGAAGGAGAGATATGCATTGGGCATGTTACTTCTGTATGCAGGACAAAAACAGGTTTCTAAAATACTTGCATCTACTTGAATTACACATCTGAAAATAGCCAAGGTAACAGTACTGGTCATATACACAGATCTATTTATATCCAGCACAGACCATGTGAAGATGAGCTGTCTAGGAAGTAACAAAGAACTTGTTTATTATGCCACTCAACTGATGACAGCAACATTTTTTTTGAAACAAGTCTCTACCAGCAATAACTAGCTAAACTTGTCAAAGATTCTTTTGATGGAACTGGCTAGACATTTAGTTCAAACTGTATTTTCCTGTTAAAGGTAAATGGGTGTGTCTAAGAAAACCATATAAAGTTAGAACTTAGTTGTTGTTCTTCAACCTCAAATTATGACTTTTACAAACATTAGAAGTTAAATGCTTTTTGATTATTTCACTTACTTGACATTTTCTCTGAGTTGCTTCACAAGTTTAATATTAACATCAGCTTCCAGTAATGCCGTACATACTTCTTTTAACATAGCATTTAAAACCTTTGGAGTATAAAAGAAAAATGGTGTTACAATACACAGTAGGCCAGTATTAGTTCAAAATAAGAATGTGAAAGTGTACTTATGATATAACCAAGGCTTTTAGAAATTAAACTTATGCAGTCCTACCATTATATTGACTGCCACAAAAAAAAAATTTCTATGCCTTTGTTCCTGTGTAAATGCAATTTAAATTTGAAAGGGTAATACTGGAAAAGAAGGGTCCTCAATTTGTAATATGCACACTGTAACAACATAACACAGAACATTTCCTATTGCATAAAGGACAACAGCAGCTTATATGGTAGCAAGGCTTCCTAAACTTCTTACGGGTACTCCTTAGAGACAGCTGTAACAGAAAGGCACAAAAGAATCTCTTAATGCCACACAATCTCTAAATAAAAGTATATCTTAAATGCAAGATGGACACATTGCTTTCTGCATTCTCAGCAGAAACTGGACTGATGCTCCATGGTATGCCTTTAAGGCAAACAGGTGCCTAACTGGGTTATGAACCCAGTTTAGTAGTTCTAAGAATTTTCAAAGTGAAAAGTCTTGAACAAAAAGATTCTTTTAAAGTAACACCTGCATAAATGGCCTCATTTTCATGGCTTGAGCTCTTGCAGGAGAAGAGTTTTTACTACTGAAAAAAATTAATGGGGCTATATTTGATTCGCTTAAGGATTTGTTGTCTCCCCATTTAAGATTTGTTAACACCTTTCCTCTTATTGTGCACAACCCACAATAAGCCTTTTTTAGTTACTTTAAGCCACCTGTCTGCCTACCTGAAAAGGGCTTCTAGCGATTTATTTACTCAGAGGCACTTCTAAACCATCACATCAGTTAGTTTTTCACATTGCATTTCAGTCCATAACAGCTAACACTTATTTACAGTTTGAAACTCTTAATTAAAAAAAAAATAGAGACTATACCAAGTCAAGCAGCTTCCAGAACCACACACTGTATTGGCTTGAATATAAAGGCAGGAAACGGAACATAATTCTCACATTTCAGACAGCAAAGTTTATGTTGAAAGTTATTTGTTCTTCCACACCTCAGCTTTTAGCAGCCTAGTACACATCTCCATGGTCTAGCTGTGCACACACATAAATCAGAACACTCTATGTAGTCTCACAGCCTACCTTCCACCCAAACTTACGGGCATATTGCCTCCTTCAGCATCACCTCCTGAGAACGCTAATGTCCGTAAGTACAGCCACCAGGCTCCAGGAACCTTTGACCATGAGACACTCTATGCCTGAGGTGATTATACATATCTAATCTGGTTTTAAGTTTTGGCAGTACTATCAGGGGGTTAAAACCTCTGGCTAGAAATTTTACTTGAAGGAAGAAAAGAGCCTCGGGATCAACCTAATTCAAGCTTCTCATCAGCCTTCGATAACTCTTCTCAGAACTTTGCTTTCTAAATGTTAGTGCTGTCACATATGCATATCACATACCTCTTCATTGATAATTGTAGCATTGCTCAGCGAGCGTAATGCTGAAGTTATTTTTCTTCCAAGATCTGCTAGAACCATTTTGGCGGCTTCAAGTACAACTCAGAAGAATCTGGAAAACAATTAAAAGTTATATTTAAAACTAGTTGAAGCTATGCCTTCGCAAATTAATTATTCCAGTACCTTTTGGGTGAAGAAACCAGCTTTGCATTCCAGAAAGCGCACAAGTTTTACTTTTTTAGAGTTATTTTTAGGAAATATTGGCCTGAAGTTAATTTTAGGCTATCCTGATGGCCTACTTAAAAATAGAGCTACCATACTGCTATTAGGAAGCATTTCACTGTCTGGAATATTTGTGCATTGAATTCGCCATGAAGAAACAGTCCAGACAAACTTCCAGAAAGAGTGCTAACTGATTTTTATCTTCCCATCACCAATATGCTACATGACAGAATAAAATCAAGCAGAATAGCCTAGAAGCCATGCATCCTGCAAGACAATAGGATCAGAAGCAAAATATTTTGCTAGCAAAATCGAGTATTATTTATTGGTTCTCTTTTACCTACCTTACAGTAAATTAGAATTTCCCATTTCAGTAACCCTACAAACACACTTGCATTTTAATAAAGAAAATTCAGATTGTATTTTTGAACAGCTTTATTGGAAAGTCAGACTACAGACACAGGTCTTACATAAAACCCTAAAGCATACCACAATTTATAGTTAGGAAACCATGAAAAGATAATTTCTGAAGAGTACGCATAATCTAGTCAATACACTAAACCACTCCACCTCCTATACAAGGTGCCAAGATATTCAGAAGAACACATGGCAGAAAGAGCAATCTAAAACTCTGAAAAAGGGCAAACCAAAATTTGTCTAAAGAGCAAAAAAGTTGCAACACCATAGTTACTCCTGAAGTGGAGCATTTTGGATACTTCTTGTTTATCTTCCAATTTCACTGTTGTTTTCTCATACCCAACTGAAATTATGCCCTTGCTGGTAGCTGAATTCAGAATCTCACATTTGAGTTCCTCCTTTCATAACTGAAAGCAAACTTCCCAATAATAAGAGCCTTGGTAATCAAAGTAGCTGAGAGTTTTCAAGGTTTTCAGGACTTCCTCCCTCAAACGAGTAGAGAAGAAAACAGATAAGAAAGGCTGGTCCATTTAGTAAAAGGAAGAATACATCATTAGCTACATTCTTATTTTATTTAAGAGAGATGAATCAAACCTAGATCACATACACACTGATATTTACTAGCTGCACAGGTCCCAAAAAGCAAGGCTTACAACAATATAGTCCCAAGTAGATAAAACAACTCACTCACATAAGCCATCCTCCTGACTGCTTTGCCTAATTGAGAGTTAGTATTGTCACAAAGTTGGCAAGTTAAAAAATAAAACAAAATAAAAAAAACAACTGCAAGTCCAACCCCTCCAATACTGAGGCCATAACACAGAACAAAGTCTCCAGAAGTTTCAGGAGATATATGATAAATAAATTCAGTCTAAGTACAGGCCTCAGGTGTAGCTAATGACAAAACTAAATATATTTACACATTTTAGACTTCATGTATATTGTATGCACAGGCAATTCCAAAGTGACATACATTACCATGCCATCTCAGTATTTCATAAAATTAGTCTACGCTTCCTAAGGAACTCTGCCTGTAAAATATCTGCAGATCAGTACACTAACAGATATGGATGTACATTTTCTTACTTTGCTGGAATAGGACTTTTACATTATACCTGTCTTGGAAAAACTCAAAGTTTTCCTTACAAGTCACATTCTTACAGAATAATTCTGAAAAAGCATTATTATCAATATGATCCACCAAAGGGTGTCAGCAAAACAGATGTTCAAAATGTTTTTGTGATTTCCATGGGAAATGAGCTTCAGTAATGAAAAAAAACAACTTTAAAAATAGCACTGCATCTCAATAAGCTTTGAGCTGCTAAAACTGCAGCCATGGACAAAATTTAACTGGAATACTTGGATATCAGAGCTAAGAAATTTGATAGGATGACCAACATACAACAGCCAGATGAACACTCAATATTCAAAATTAGTTTCCAAAGTTCTACAGATATCCAAGTACAAAAAGTTAATTATGTCCTAATAAACAAACATTTCCATTGCAGAACCCCAAAAGTTTCTTCCAACAGCCCTACAATAAGAATAATGCAAATACTATGCTAAGGGGATGAATTTAAGCATTTTAACATCAACTGCTTTCTCTAGCGCATTAAGGATTTATAAGCCACCAGAATTACTAAGGGATGCCAAGTACAGTAATTAATATAACTTTTCACGTACTGTCCATCCAAGTTGTGAGCCACACTACAGACAAAAAGACATATAAGCTGTCTTCGCAAGTAACGAAGTTGGGTTGGCGGGTAGCCAGAAGGGCATTTGCGGTGACTGCACTGCAGAATGCGTATGCGCTGCGTTCAGAGCATCTGTAGTGCTAGAAGAGCCTTTTAGCTTTGATGCAGCACTCCACAAATGCACTGAGCAAGGTTGAAATCTGGCAGGGCCCCACAGTAAACAAGCCAGGCTGTGTCAAGCAGGCCTCGTGCCGAGCAAGGCCATGAGCTTTACACAGTCTGAGCTGCCTTCAGCAGCAGCAACGGTCCGGGCACCTCCATACTGAGCTCCCAGGTCATCGTTCTATTGCACAGAGCCCCAAGTCCTCTTCACTTGCTGCTGAAGAGCAGGCATTTCAGGAATAAACAGGCAGCAGAAGTTGTGGCACTTCTATTAAGCCACAGCAAAACAACTCTAAAGAGACACACTGCCTATCCACCTAATATAAACCTCTAACCACAATATATCTATCTAAACTGGCAATACTCCTTAATGCATGGAATTTTAAAAGATAACAGCTTTAACAGATAACAGTTGTTTAAACAGCTGTTTTACAATGTAACAGCTGTTTAAAAGATAACAAGCAAAAGGGATACTGAAAGTCTATACAATAAAGTTGTAGTAAATAAGTACACATATGCATATAAGTGTGTACTTATATGCATAACCACACACATGCATATAAGATCCGCAGAAAGTTTAACACTGTAACAGGAAAAAAAAAAAAAAGGGCTGATTCACGGGTGAAAATAGCTTCAGATAATGCAACAACACTCAACCCCAACTTACGAGCTTCCACCTTCTAAAGTTACTTGACAGAGGGACAGGAAGCCC
>NW_009648876.1:7023855-7056436 GCF_000708025.1 Charadrius vociferus | reverse complement strand
CCAGCGGTCAGCCAGGCTGGCATGTCGGTCCGCACTGGAGGTGGTGGCATGCGTGGGGTCGCGAGTGTACGAGCTCACGGTTGTTGTGCCGGCTGTGCTGCAGGGACAGGGGCTCCCGGCAGAAGAGTAGGGCAGACAGCTGGGGGGTAACCTCCTAAACTCTCCAGCGTGAAGCGTCGGAGGTCGCACGGAGGCACTGTGCTCCTGCCGTATCTAGGCGTTTTTAGATGTTAGTCTTGTACAGCTTCACGCATGTTCACAGCAACCTTTCAGAAGCTTGAAAATAGCGGTTTGAGCTAATTTGCAAACACTGCTTTCCCTGCTTAATGTCATCTTAGGTTAACATAGCTTTCTGTTTGCTTTCTTGTTTGTGTCTCAATATAATTTCATCAGCGTGCTGCAATTGAGTGTCTCATGACAGATGAAGAAAGGAAGTGTGGGTCAGTGCACAAGCTGTTAATTTGCAACCGAACAAAAAGATGACACGGAAAACCTGAATATAGGCAGTGCACTAAAGATGTGAGCATACAGTGTCATGCTGAATAAACTGACCAAACGCTGCTTGGTCTGTGGGTATATTTGCATTTTGCTATTGCGGGTACGAATCTTGAAGGCCCTCTGAATCCTTTGATCCACTCTCAAGCAGCCAATAAATGTGTGTCCTGTTTATTAATCACTGCCTGCTGGGACGGTAAACCCACTGCCTGGTGATCATGCGTTGGGTGGAAGAAAATCGTCATACAATACGTTACTTCCCCAGGTTATGCCCTGTTGTGCTAGGGTTCAAGTTCAGCTGCTTGTTCAGGTCTTTTGTTCCAGCTCCTCTGCTTTAGGGTGGAAACATCTTCATAGGCAAACAGATGGGGACTTGCACAGAGGCCAGCTATGACACCTAGAAGTTGTCCAGCTGTCCAGGTACTTAGAACTGCAAACTCATGGTTGCCCTGTGGTTTGCAGCTTCCATGGCCACTCAGATGGACAGAGGCAGGAAAGATCCTTCTCTGGCTGAGCAGGCCCTCTGCTGGCATTGCGGGAAAGAAACCAGCTGGGAACGCAGCATTTCCTTCCTCGGTGGGCACGCTGCCCTTCCACCCCAACGGGTTCTTTCCTAGGAAGGACATTGCCAGATGTTTCAGAGCATCTGTGAGTCACCCTTCACGATTAGAGCAGAGATGGGACTGCCTAAGACTTGGAGGCTGAAGTTTGGATGGATGTAGTTAGTGTTAATTGTAACTAAGCATTCATATTTTCTGTGTGTGTGTGTCTGTACACATGTATATGTCTACACATGTGTGTGTATAGACATAGAGCAATCTGCTATAAGCAATATTTCATCCCTTCCTGTTTGAGTCCTTGTCCGGATGCAGTAGCATGCTCTGCTTGCTAAACGGTGCTTGGGTTACTGTAAATAATCATGTTAGAAGTAGTTTTCTTCCATCCAATATGCTCTAATTTAAAAATCTCATTGAATTTCATATGCAATCATTCATAGTGCTTGTTCACTTAGTGTAAATCATTACAGCTCCTTCTACAGTACGTTAGTTTGCGTGGTGTGCATAGCTGGCTTTCTCTGCTTACTGACTCCTTTACAAATACAGTAAAGCACATGGGAACTTACTAGTTAGACTTGAAAATGCTTAACTGTTTAGGTTAGGAAACACGTACTTACTATTTTCTACACTTTGATTCTATGATCGTGCTTTCTCTCTACTATAGGAATTTTTAGCCAATGGCGTTGTTTATGTAGACTTGCAAAAATCCTTTGTCAATGAATAACTTTTAAAATGTTTCTTTTTTTTGCTACAGCTTCCAAAAATTCTCATAGATAGATAGTTTGTGTGAAAGACAAGTATGCTATAGTTCCTAGCCTTTATTGGATTGTGATCTCTCAAATATATTTTTCTGAATTTTAATAATCTGGATCCATGCCGAGGCCTTTCAGTGAAAGGAAATATATGTTCTTGCTTCATATTTACTCTTCATAATTATGATGCAAACTAAAGTGTAGATCAGGTTCCAAATTTTGAACTACTTTGTGCTTGGTACATCTGAGCAATCTCTGTCCTTCTGTTTTTATATTGTGTGCATCAATGCTGATTGTTGCTGCTTCACTATGCACATCATCTTAAAACTAACATAATTAGCTTTGTAGTTGCCATTCAATGGCTTTTTGGCTCATATGCAGCAGATCAGAGGACAGAAGTTGCGCTTTAGGCATCTGCATCCTTGGCATTTCCTTACAGTTTGTGATTGTGTTTTGCTGGTGCAGTATAAACCTGTAGGTAACCATTTGTTCCCAGATGTGGCATTTGGGACATGTGTGACTAAGGCTACTTTAATTTCCCAGATTGCTACATTTGTGCAGAAATTTATAGCCTATAGAATTTGGTCTCATGCTACGGCTTGTAGAAGTTTCTGGTTTCTGAATCTGTTGGTTATGATGTTTTAAGTAAAAGTATTAATGTTTGCCCAATTTTTCTGCTGTCTTGAGGTGCTGCAGTCTACCCCTCTAACGTACACATATATGTACATGTAGGTATATGGTAGAAGAGAGGGAATTAGAAAGTTTTGTGCCTATCTGTAAGAACTTTTCATTATTATCCAATTAAGATGTGTTTCATTGCCTCTTTGGGCCATTAACCTGTTCATGTTTTTCCACTCTGCTTTTTCTGAATGGCGGTGTCCTCCTGGTTTATCTTCAGTTTCCTTTTTTTTCCACCCTGAGCCAAGTACAGGACTGGAGTAAAAGAGAACTCTCTCTTTCTGTCTTACTGGTGTTATTTTCCTGCAGCATTGAACGGTAGGTAAGCAGAGGCATTTTCCCAGCAGGTCACATTCCTTTACCCTCTTTGCAATTTCCCTGGAGCTGCAAATATTTTGGGTGATGTCTCCAACACAACTCTTCTGATAACACTTCTCTTTGCATTGTTTCTGCAAGCTGCTTCTGTGGCTGCATACTGACAGTAACTTTCATGGTGTTTTTTTTTTCCCATCAGAATGTTGCATTTCAGTAATTATACTGCCCATTGTAACACCTAGATAGTGATGTAATAATTAATACTGGTTGGATAGAGGATAGTGAGGAGGTGGTGCCTAGGTTTTTGCTGCTGTACCCTGAATACAGTTAGGGAATTTGGGGTTCTCTCTGTGCAGAGAGAAAACAATTTTATGGGAGATGCTGAAAGAGTGAGAAGATCTCTGTACTGCACAGAAATAAAAGCCTAGTCTTTGCAATACAGGTGTAGGGAAGAAACAAGTCTCTGATGAACAGAAGAAAAAGAGTTGTAGGGATGGGGAGATAATACTCTGAAAAACTCTAAGCAAACAAGGATAGGATAAATGGAAACAAAAATGGCATCCTCACAGACAAGTTGTTTTTCTGTGGCGTGTGGGTTTCCACCCCTCCCACTGCCATCCTATTCGTGTTTCTGTGAATATGTTGGGCTTACAGTTTTACTTCCAGCTGAGGAGGGCTGGGCATGATTCCACTGTTAGCTATAGTCAGGCTTTTTTCCTCCCTCACGCCTATCTCTCAGTAAAGTGTATACGCAGCCTTAGAGCAAAGCCCTGCACAAAGTGGTTGCCCTTTAGGCTTAGTGTTGTTGCAAAGACAGCCTAATTTATTAATTTAACTTAGTTGCTGTTTTCTGACTCACATGCTGTATGCATGGAATGTTGTTGAGAAACTTTTCCATGGAAGAGTGAAATTACTTTATAGTAAAGCAAATTATCTTATCTGAAGTAAAGACTCTTATGTATGTGGAACTGAGAACATTGAACAGCTTCTCACTCAAATGATTTCTGACTAATCTTCCTTAGTTATCACGGGAATGTGAGTGTATGCAAGATGCTATTCATTTTCTTCTTTGTACGAATACAGAATAAAATGACCAGTCATGCTTTTTTTGGGTATTGCGAATTTAGAAATTCCAAATCTTTACGTATGATGGAAGACGACATTACTGTCTTAAGGCAGCTGCTTAGCAACACTGCTTGGCTGTTTCGCAATCAGCCAGCTCTTCCCACACACTGCAGTGAAATGTACGTCATTTCACGGTGACTTGCATTCCAGCTTTTCTTTTGAGTTGGTCTTAGATCTCAAAGAAAATGAAATAATAAGAGTTGGAAAGAATAACAGGAACCTTTGGTGTCTTAACTGAACTTTTTAATAATAGGATGATTAATGCTTTAATATCCTTCTGCAATAACCACGTTCCAGAAGTTCTGGCTAAGAAAACTTGGGTGAAGCCCAAGAGCTAATTCAAACCACTTGGGGAAACCCCCCTGAAGATCCCCTCCCAGTTGGGTCCCAGCATTTGATGTATAGCTTCTATATAAATGTGTACATGGTCATATTCACTCTCGCTCTTCCACTGCCCAAACTCTTAAGAATTTTCAGTAGCAGGAGAGGTTGCATTTGGTAAGAATGGGTGCTGGAGAAGGTAAGCAGTGAAAGCAGAATTGATCAAGCTATCTCTATACATGCACAGAGATACAGGAATCAGAGGAACTAAATACAGGAATCCTAATTTGAAGTTTGAGGTTGAAGTCACAAAACCACTTGATTTACTGGCAGCTACTGAACGCTTTTGCTGTACTTAGAGCTTTAATGCAGATTACAAAAGCCTATGTCTCAATTCATGTCAGTGAAGCACAGATAAGGTGATAAAAAGACCCTTTATGGTTTTTCATGTATTATTGTGGGGTCTAAAATAGATTAATATTTTTTTCAGCAGGGCTAAAACTGACTATTCTAATACTAGCTTTTACATATTTTTTTAGTTATTTAACAGTAAAATAAAGCGATCTTACAAACTTTTTCCATTCTATGCATTTCATTAGAAGCATTTAAATATAAACCTAAGATTTCAAAGTGGTGTACTGGTCTGAAGTGCCAGTTGTTCATACAGTGATGTATTACTCAAAACCATCATTGAATAATAAACCATTGCAAATACTCTAAGTTAAGGGCAAACAACGTATAATTAAGTAAAAATTATTTTTTTTTTCTTGTAGATTCACGTGTACTGGGAGCAAACTAGCTTCTTAAGAGATTGGTGTAGGATTTGGTCTTGTGCCTTCAAAGTTGAGGGCAGTCAGTGCAGCTCTAAGTTCAGGCTTTTAACAGGCAGTAAGGGAGGGGTATCTGACAAAATTAACTTAACCGAACCGTGGTGGGTGTGCTGCTTTAGTGCTGTGTTCTGCATGTAGGGAAGAAAATTCTTCTCACCATACTCTTAGGAACAGAGCAGGTTTGTCCAGCTTTTTCTATTATGTATTGTATATTTCTATTATGTATTCAATTATGAATTATTGTGTTCCCAGACGTGATAGTTAAAATTATCAGATGATGATTTCCACAACACAGGAATAGGAAATAGTATAAGAAAAAAATTTGACTTTTTTACAGGAAATGGTTTTTAATGTTTCCTTTCAGTACTATTGTCACTACAGGTGGAACTGAAGTGGAATGAGTCTCTTTAAGAGGATGAAAACATGGGTTTCTGCAATGTAAAAAGTATAGTGTGTGTTTGTGTGTGTGTGTGTGTGTGTGTGTGTGTGAAAAAGCAATTTAGTACAAGGCATCATATCCAAATTGGTAGAAGTGATTTATCCAAGTAAAATATCCTTTCAGAAGAGATGAAAATAGCGTTGTGGAGCCACATTAACTGGAATGTATTTTTATGTTAAAATTACGCCATAACAAAAATCTTTTCCACTTCTCTGTTGTTTGGTAAATTAAAATGGGATGTTACCTGTAGTTTGATGAATCACGGACTTTGGGAATTGGCATTAATTTCCTTTGTTGTGACAAATTATACTACTGCAAGAGAGGTCTCAAACACCAAATACTTCTAAGTTGTTAGACACTGAAACTTAGTAATGGTGGGGAAAACTAGTGATTATAAAATAGTCATATGACATATCTTGTTTAAAATTTAACTTTGGAGCTTCTTTCAATTCATTAATGTAAAAGACTTAAAGAACCAATAAAATAAGCTCTGGTTATGTTCCTGTTGGAAAAAGCTGATTACTTTCTACCAATAGCTAAGTATGCTTAGGGATAGAAATAGTATTTGGAGTTCCTGACTAAGTTGGTATACTGAGGTCACAGATTGCATCTCAAATTGTTTAGCCAAAAAAGGAGATAGTAATGTTTTAGAGATATGAGACTTCCTCCTTGACCTGTTTGTTCAGTAACATCAAAACATGCTGAATTATTAATTTAACCTCATATTAAGTAACATGGATGTTAATATTTGGGTTTTACTTCTATGAGTTTGAATATATATCTATAAAACTGTAAGGTGGTTGCTGTTATGGTTGCCTTTGCTAAATCCTTTTCTTTCTACGTGACATGTAATTTTCTGTTGTCATTTGGAAATCATACATTGCTTTAGTCATGTATTTCACAGTGCCAGGATGTTTAGATATTGGTGTAGCGGTGCTCTCTATCCAGTGTGAGGCTTTGTGATGTTTTCTTAGCTTGTGTTATATTTGCCATAGAAAGGCTGAGCAGCACCAGGGTGTTAATTAGGCTTTTTGCAATGTGTTAATTAAATTTTATAAATGCATGTTGAGTAGATCCAGTGGAACCGGTTTTTGAAGTAAAATACAAACACTATGCACTCAGACTTCCTCCATAAACAAATGATTGTGATTCATCTTGCAGTATTTCATGAACTGTAGGGTTCTTTCCTGCTTAGTTGTCTGTTCAGTGAACACAGGGGTTGGCTTGCACACTCTCCTTTTCGTATATATAACAGGCACTGAAATGGTATCAAAAATAGTTTTGTGGTTTTGTTTCTTTGAAGATCCCTTGTAAGGTGGTACTGAGATTCTCAAGAGAGAACACTTTGTTAAACACAAGGGTGGAGTTGATAAAACTCCAGAGGTCTGAGGCAGAAATGCCTGTTTTCATATTTGGCACCTGTGTTCCATACTTGATGGCAATCTATAAATATTTACATACGGCAAAAGTAAATGAGTTATTGTGGTAGCTATTGCTGTTTCTTGCTTTGACAGGAATGAGGCGACTCTGGGTGTCTGAGTTCAGTCACGGACTATACACGCACGCGCAGAGCGCTCCATGCTCTGCTTCTGCTGAAGCTGCCGTTGTGTCATCTCAGAAGGGGTCTGTTCAAGCCTCCTTCTCCTTTTTTTGTTCCCACATGTTCAAGCTTTACAGTATTAACTGATTGTTGGGAAGGAGCATTTTCATTCGTCATTTAATTTTCACTATCAGTGTTTTCAGTTTTCAGAATCGAGGCAGGGAAGGGATATTTTGGATTTGAGGAAGATGGGTGTGCTACCTGTCTCCCACTGAAAGTATGCATTTCTCTGTGGTAGAGCTGGACACTGAATAGCCTATAGAGCTGTCCACCGCTAATGTTGGCCAGAAAAGGTCACCCAGGCCATGAGGAAGCAGATCCTATTGACGCACCCGCTCTGGGAGAAAGGGAGCTGAAGTTCTGTATTTGCAGTGTGATGTGGCAGGCCTGGTGGTCTATGAACACTTCCTGCATTTCATTAAATGCTATATATGAATTTGATACTCTTAACAGGCAGTATAACAGCTGGATGAGCTCTCTTGCATAGTAATAGTATTGTTTTAAAGCATGTGCCAGATGTAGGGGCTTATTGCCCACAGGCACTGGTCTGTACAGCTGCTAATATCAGCTTTCTACTCTCCCATTCTGTCTGTAGCGTGATTTTTCTCCTTCTTGCCTCCTCAGATGTTATCCACCTCAGCAAACTCTGACTCCTTTGCACGCTGAGGGCCTGTCGTGGTGCTGATGGTCCCAGTTAAGCAACAGTTAAATCTGCCCATCTTCCCGTAATCTCTGGTCTTACTTCTGTGCTGTGTCACATCCATAGAAATCTTTCCTGAGCTGATCGGGAAAATTACTCACTGCTTCTGGGATGTTCATAACAAATTTACAAGTTGTTGGATGGACCATGAGGTTAACAGGAGATGGGTGCTTATTAGAGGTTTTGAATGAAAATGCTGACAAGCTGGAGCTGCTGCATTGCACCTGTTGTGTTGCTGCTGCTGCTGTTGCAGCTGCCGCCTCTATCCCTCCTGTGTTCCTCCATGCAAAGTCTGCATCTCCTTAGGAGCTGAGGTTCTTGAGAACTTAACTGTGAACTCTTTGGAACAGCAAATTGTCTTCCTGTCATGTAACAACTACCAACGGTACTGTGCCCATCAGGGCCTTAGGGCGTTGATGCGATGCATTTAATAAATAATAAACCAAATATATTTTAAGGGAATCCAGGTGATTTAAAGTTTTTGCTGCTTACTGTGGGGGATTCAGGGTTATCTTTTGGAGTCAGTTTTGGGACACGTTGCAAGAACCATTTACATTTACACTTTTAAGAAGAGAGTGTCTTGCACTTACGAATGAGGGTTTCTTTAATCATATCGTTCTCACTACAGTGCTTAAGCAAAAAGCATTTTGGAATTTCAGCATTTCAGCATGGTTAAAAGTTTAGCTGGTCTCTGTTTCTTATACTAGCCTTAAAGTTTCTCACTGTTTCTAGCATTGCCTGTGTTCCACAGGAAAGATTAGGTATATTAGCACAGAGAAACTTTTGGCATGTTTTACAGATTTATTTTGAACCTGCTTGCCATCAAGCTTGTCTATACTGATGTTCCCACCTGGGACAGCAATGCTAACAAACATTAGCTTTTTTTTTAACACCTCTAAAAGCTGTCAGATCTTCTTTTGGTGAGTGATATACATACATGTGAAAAAAACACTCCCTGCCCAATATGGTGGCAGTCTAAATAGAACAAGAAACAAACCAGAAGGGGTGGGGAAGAGATGACAAACATCTATTTTTAGACAAGAATCAATAGATGGGTTTTGTATATTTCTCAGGATTAGGTTTGTGGTTACTTTTTTGTGTGTGGGTTTTGTTTCTTTTACAGGTATGTAGTTTTGACCTGAGGTGTGCCTTTGTTTAGAACCAGTTCAGTGCCCTCAGAGCAGTGAGATGTCCAGATAAAAAGGAATTCTGTCTCGTCCTTCTTTAGCCGTAAATGTAACCGAAAAGGAACAGAGTACAGGCATACAGCAGATCTCATGCTGAATGTCAGTTAGGAACATCATACTCTGGGAAAAGAGCTAACATGAAACTGGGGTGTGTAAGCAGGATGTTGGCTGCAAGATGTGAAAAGCCTGGCTAGTGCAAATAAACTTTTAGCTGGATTAATGTGTCTAATTCTCAATACTGCAGGTCATGACGGATGAGAGAGTCCAGAAGATCCAAAAGAGAGTGAGGAGAATGATCAGACTCCTAGAAAAAAATGCAGGAAAGGGCATAATAAGTGGTTCTTGTTTCTTCTAGAAAAGAGGACTGATGTGACACATGAGAAGTCTTCAAAGAAGTAAAAAGTTGCTAAATACAGGAGAGTAACAAACTTTGCTGCTTCCATTGCGAGTGGGACAGAGAGTACTGAGTTTAAATTGTGGCAGAGGAAATCTAGATCAGTTATGAAGAAAAGTATTCCTTTCTAATAGTAAGGGTAATCAAGCACTGGAATTGATTGCTAAGGGAGGCTGTGGAGTCTCCAGCATTAACAATCCTTTTTAAAGGAATAGTTTGGAGGAGTAGTGACACTTACTGTTGATTCAGCTGTGGAAGAAGAAAGGGTTGGTGACTTCCCAACGTTCCCTCGATCTTTTTTTTTCTAGCTATCTTAAAAAAAAAAAAAGAAAAGAGGTGATAAAGTAATGCAGGGATATGCTGGAAAAATAGCAAGAATTTACAGTGTGGCTTTGCAAAAATGTACTGGTTTACATCCATTCCTATTTTTTTTCACATTTGAAATATTTTGATAGTTTTAAGTAATGTAAAATGTATTGTAAGTTGAACTGTTGAACTGTGCATTATCCCTGATTCTTTTGTAACCGCTTTATTAGAAAGATGGTATGTATAAAAAGAAACTTGTATATAAAAAAAAAAGCCTGCATTCAGGCAACTATGAGTTTTGCAATTTCTCCAATAGTTCAAAAACATCTTTGATGTTTTTATATCTTAAGCTGAAACAGTATCACTTTGGTGGCAGCCCAGAGCATCATATGTGAGTTATAAGTTTATAAATATGAAAATAATTTGAGATTTCAAAAAAGTGCTACGTTTATTTTAAGTGGCAAAGTTATTACAATCCAAATCTGTCATTGGCTGGAAAAGCTAACAAAGGCTAAAAAATGCATTTCAAATGAAAACCTTATCCATCTGGTATTGTTTATGTCTTGCAACTGTATTGTACTGGTCATCACTTAGTCCACAAGATCTGCATATGATTGTTCAGAGGTTTTTGTTTGTCTTGATTTATAGATGACTTTGATGAGCTTGTGGTGAGTAACAATGATGTTGTGCTCAAAAATATTGCTGAAGATTTGCGGAATCGTTTACCCATTGAGGCAATGTTTAATTCGGAACATCAAGCTGTTCAGAAAGTAAGCTAATTGTTATGGTCTCCTTTTGCTGAACCACGTCATTTATTTGGGGACTATGCTGACTTTAGTTTTAGTAGTAACGCATAACAGAATAAGCACTGGGTTGAGGTATAGGAAATCTCAGTTTGGTTCTCAGGCCTGTTGTTGCATGATTGTGTGACCCCAAGAAAGTTGCTTCATAGCTCTTAATACTTTGATCATAAATTGTTTGGCATAGCTTTCATTCTGTGTGGTGTGGCACCTGTCACAGTGATTCTTTAATGCTGGCTCCATAATAGACTTAAAGAAAACAGAAATACAGGGCCAGTGTTTTGCTGTTGCCATAATGTGGGCAGGCAAGAAATGATTTCCAGCTCTTTTCAGATTCTGATGGCTCAGAAAGAGGTGGGCTGTGAGTCCTGTGGGAGGGGAGAGCACCTTTTCTACTTGAGATGTCAGTATAGGTGGAAAGTTAATGCATTTCCCATAGAAGTGGTGTGTGGCTCTTAAACGGGAGAAGTGGATTGGTCACATGCAGCAAGCCTAGGAGAGGGAGGAAAGAGGAGTAGGAGGATGAAGATTATACCCCTTGAAATGATGAGAAGGCAAGCGTCCCAGCTGGTATGCTTTTGATTGAAAATGACACCCATGTTAATCAGGGGTGTTTCTAGATTGAGGCATAAGGCATGAAGATGAAAATATTCAGACAGTTGAAGTTGAGAAGCAAAATTGCCCTTTCTTCTAAATTTAAGTTACATTCTTGTCATTAAAGTGGCAGAGAAAAAGCTTCCTTTACCCTGTACCTCCTTTATAGTCAAGCAAGCACCAAGGAAACAAAATTCACAGCAGGTCTCCTACTCAGCTGTTGAAACCAGCTTGCTTTCCTTTGTCAACTTCCACATACTGGTTATTTCAGGGGAATTTGATGATTCAGTTTACATGCATGTTTTCTATGGTTTAATTTTGATTTGTAACTTTTGAGTAGAGGAAAAACTTGGATCTTGGGGATTTTGGGAAAGGTAGGAGGGTGGGACAGTTAACTGTGTAACAGTGTAAGTGAAATTAAGAGACTTGGTTATGCTTTTCTTGGGGTTTGTTCCTCTTCTCAGATACACCAGCATCCACTGCCCATGATTCATGTTGATGCATTCCTTTATGATGATGATTTTGTTGATTCATTGTGTGAGGAGGGGAAAATGAGTAGGAGCTATTGCACCGAGTGTGGCTCATACAAGACTGCATCTTTAGGTAAGTGCTCTTTTGGGAACACGAAAAGCAAATTCAGTTTAAGTGAACTGGTTTGTTCAGTGACTCAGCTGGGCAACGCAACATCAGGCTAGTGGAGGACTTTGTCCAGACTGGTGTAGTACACAGCCAGAATTATTTCCTGTAACCAATGGAAGGAGACTCCTACACATGTAAGTTGAATTAATTTGCAGTGTATGAGTGACCATAGTTGCCCACAAAAGCTGGGCAGGGAAGAGGCAGGGCTGTGTAACACTGAAAAGGAAGATGCAAGAGGAAGACAGTACTGTAGGAGTCCATGCAGTAGCCTCAGTCTCCTCTCTCTCATGCTGAAAAGCACTAGAAAGAACCATCTGTCTTAAAGCTTGTGTGTGGTGTGGTACAGATCAGTGCTGTCACCCGTGTAGCACAGGCATTGAAGGAGGAATGGTTTATATGGAGAACATTCCGTTCCTGAAAACATTGGAGTTGAAATTCAAGCTCATAATATGTCTGCCCGTAAAAAGTTTTGCGTGAACTGTGTTGAGCCTTAGGTACAATGTTTCCTTTTTCACTTAAACGATTTCAAGTTACTTGGTTTTGTATTCTTTAATATATGTTACTGTACAGAAAAAGGTAATTCAGTTTCATCCGGGATTTCAAAATTCTCCATGTAAGGGAAGGAATCCTCAGACTCGAGACAGACTACTTGGCAGGCTACTTCCGATCTGCAAACCCTGGTTTTCCAGGGTCCCCAACACTAGTTCAGGCAGCAAACAACACAGGTTTTCAGTGATGATAACTCTTCAGATTAATATTTCATTGGTTAATAACACAGTAGCTAGTACTGCCCGCCCAACACCTTTGTTCTGTTCTTATTTCCCAGAGTTTATTTCGCATTCCTTTTCCCTCATGGAACTGAAGTTTCTTTATCAACATGTACTGCCTGACCTGACAGGAAAGGTAGTGGTTGACGTTGGCTCCAGGCTTGGTGCAGTGCTATTTGCGGTAACTTCCAGCACAGGAATTCATTTTTTATTACTGTTGCAAACATCTTCCCTCTTCTCTGACTGCCTACTCTTGTTACTCCATCTTGGACGGGTCATTCTGAGAGGCACCTCTGATCTTACTTTCTGAACAGGATAAGGTGCTGTTTACTAGCGATTTTGCTTCTTGTTTTGTTCCTCACAAGAAGGAATACAAAAGATCTTGCTTATGGAGAGGAAAAGTCTGTTGTCCAACAGAGTAGCATATTGCTGTCGCACAAGCTGCTCTTTTGCTAGTTCCCGCTCTGTCTCTCCTTCGTAAGTAAGTTTGTCCTCTATGTCTTGACCATGTCTATATATAGATTAATTATGTTAAATTCCTTTATGAAGCTGACAAACTGTTAAATTATACAAAGGAAGACTTCGATATGAATTTGTCTCCAAAAGCATATTGTCCTGCTCTGCATTTTAAAATGCACATAAAATACTTCATCGAGAAACTTGAGTGCAATTTTGATTGCTTTTGGCATGGCTGGTGCAACATATGGCCAACAGCAATGCAAAACACACATTACAACTTTCTTACAAAAGTCAATGGCTGTTTAGGGCTCAATCTTGGAAACACTTGAGCATGTTATTTTACTCATCTGAATAATCTAATTTTGGGACTACTCAAATGAGGAAAGTTACTCCCATTTGTAAATATTTGCAGCATTGGGTCCTTAAATGGTAACACTTCTGCTAGCCTGAATTTGTTTTAAAGTACTTAAATGCTTGTATTGTTAT
Organism: Charadrius vociferus; assembly: GCF_000708025.1. Lineage (NCBI taxonomy): Eukaryota > Metazoa > Chordata > Aves > Charadriiformes > Charadriidae > Charadrius > Charadrius vociferus. The sequence goes on along the minus strand of NW_009648876.1, from coordinate 7,042,992 downwards.
AGTAGAACATAGTCTCAAGATAAAGCAGGGGAAACATTTTAAAAAAAGATTTCTCCTTTTTAATCATATTCTTGGCTTGTATTGGAGGAAAGGTGACTTCACAGGTTGCTTTTCTGTTCTCTGAGTTGAATGGTTTCAGAAAACTTTACTAATTAGATTGTAGTACATAGATACCTTAGACATTCTGTATCTTTAGCTTTGTTTATTTGCCTTTGCCATTGTTGGCAAAGTGTAATTATGGTGTTCAGTGGAGACAATGGCACTTAAAGCAATGTCTTCATTAGGAGCCTGTCGGCTCAAGTATTTGTACTTTTTTTTTCCTAACATCTCCAATAACTTTCCAAAATCTCAGTCTGAAATGGAACCATTATTTTGGGCTTGTTATTAAGGGATAATTTATCTTTTTTCATATGTACCTGTATGAAGCACCTGAAAATGGCAGTAATACCATACTTAGAGGTGCTGACAAAGACTCTGTACCAATATATCCCATTATAATACTGGTACATTGTTCTCCATTTTCACTCACTTTGACTGGGTGTATGTGTCAGGATTTTAATTTTTTTTCTCTTACTATTTTCTTCTTCCATTCTCCCAAGAAACAAAAATGTGCAGAGCCTTTTCCTTTCATGCTACTTTTGTGACTTGCTTTGTACTGCTTTTTTCCTTCTTAGACCATTTTCCATCTATTTTTCAATTGAAGGGAAGTTGGAGCTTTCCTTTTCTTTTTATTATTGTGACGTGTCACTTTAGATCTCTTATTAAAATTCATGAGACCTAAGTGGGAATTGCCAAATCAGGGCCTTAGCTCTGAAAAACATCATGTCCACTGAAAGACATTTCTCAACTTGCTGTTTTAAAATGCTTTCTTAATCTTAACCCGTGTTTTATTTTTTTCCATTTTAATTGAATTTTCTGAACTTGTTTTAAAGGTGTCGCAGTTACTAAATTTCCTTTTCCTAATGTAGGGTTATCTTTATAGCTCAGCATCCCAACTGTATGGAGTAGAAATGAATGCAGACTTTTGCCAGTTGCAAGAAATGATGGTTACAAAATACCAGTTCATTGACAGAATAAAGGTAACTAAATATACAGTTTAGTGTATATATTTTTAACCCCTGTGTACTAGGTATCCTGTTTATGTGAGCAGCTGGTAAATCAGCATTCTGAGAAGTTTCTGCCTTTGCTTGTTTTGGTCTTAAACAAAGGCTTTGCATTAGGGAAAAAAAAAAATATCTCATAGCAGAGAGGAAGAGGGAGATTTTCAAAATATGATAACATGTGTTGAATCGCTTAGCCTTTTTCCTGAATGGACTTACCTACTGGCTTACACAAAACAGAGATATCTTAGCTCTTTCTCCCAGTTAAATCAATGACATTATAGGCACTAACTTCTGTGAAACTGAGTGTATAAAGAGTTTCTGTCATGAATAACAAAACTAAATGTTTGTATTTCATTAATGTTAGCAGAAACATGTTTGTAGGATTTAAAAATTTGCATCTAAGAACACCTTACAGACTTACAGCTATTGGTATTTCCTTTCTTGGAATGTCAGCGCATATGTACGTTCCACAAACGAAAAGGGTTTCAAACAATGTGATATCATTATGGGAACTATTTCCCTAGTGGCATTATAGAAATAACTACTCCTATTTTAATGAGGGAAAAAAATACATTTTGTTTTGTTTTCTGAGGAATACCAGTTACTTTGTTACCAGCAAAAGTTGGTAAGTAGAATATGCCAGGTAGAATACTGACTTTAATCCTGTGTTGTATGCATCTGCTCTTGAATGAAGTCACACAAACTGCTCGGTGTAGTAGTTTCTTGGGAATTAAAGTAATTGATTTTCAACTGAAAAGAAATAATAAACATGAAATGTTTAACACAGGGTAAGCAGTATCATTGGGTTACCCAGCTCAATCCCAGTTGCTGCCAGTTTATCCGTGATCTCTGGGTTTTGCATGTTTTGTGTTCATAACACCTTACTGTGATGAGACTGAAAGTGCAGTTAGGAACTCTGTCAAGTTAATTCAGTGGAGCTGGAGATCTATATGCGTGCTTTTCAGCCTTATATATTCTTTATTATAAGCCTTTTTGTTTTTCCTTCACACCTTGTAATTCTGCTGAAGTATTCATTTCAGAGCATAAAGATAAGATAATACATTTTCAAAGCAGTGCCTGAGGACTTAGCTATTTGAGTCTCATTAGATGCTAATTTAGTCATGTGACTCCTGTTATCACACTGCTTTGAACATTTCAATTTTAGATTTTTATTTCAACCCCAAATAAGTCCTCTCTAGAGACACATACCAGCTTGAAAAATAGTCAGAATCCAGTTGCTGATAATTTATTACACAAATTTGAAAAACTTTTAAGAGACCCATCTTAAATAACAATTATTTTTTCAGGACATTCTGAATTTTTATTAGAGTACGTTCCCAAAGGACAGCAGGGTGGAATGATATCTTTAGTGACTAAATCTCTGAGTGAACCTTGTGTTTCTTTGGTCAACATTTGGTTTGTTAAAGTGCGTAGAAAGTTGCTCAGCATCTTTTGCCATTTGAGCAAACACTTAGACGCTGGGAGGAAAGTAAACAGTTCAGCAGATCTCGGGAAACTTGAGACCTCAATTCAGAAATTGCCTGTAATCACAAAATGCTTGGTGTGTATTCTGTTGGGCAACAGGAGTGTTTTAAAATCAGTTGCTGCCCCCTCTGTTGTGCCAGCACACAGCCACAGGTCAGGGAATTGGTCCAGCTGAAAAAGAACCGAGCAAAAACGTGATGTTTTGGCTGGAGCAATACCTGGGTCTGGCTCATGGTGCAGCCACGCATGCTTATGTGGTCCTACATTCCCCAGTAGGAATGAGGATATATTTGGGGAGAACGGGGTGCTTGGGTCGCTTTAGTCAGCATGGTCGCCTACTCTGTAAATGCAGAGTAATGTCAAGTTAAGGTTTAAGTCAAGGAAACATCAACACATGCTCAAAGTTTCCCAGTAGTTTAAGCATCTTATGAAATTGAGGCTTAAAATACTAGGACTACCATTAGTAAGGCATTAAGAAAGTTTAGCGCTAATTGTGACTTCTTGTGCTGCAAGAAGTCCACTGGTAGAACAGTCCACCAGTTACTTGTGTTTGGATTAAAGGACTGCTGCTCAGGGGTTTTGTACAGAAATTCTGTGGGTTTGTTATTTTTGCCCCTTGAAAATAAGAGTGTAGAGTGCCTATTTAGCCTCAGAAACAGGGATCCAAATCCCACTTACAGTCTGGCTAAATCTGGGCTCCAGTACATGAGTTCTGGCAGGTCTAGCTGAGGCATGTTTTGTCCCTGGCTGTTTGTCCCGCCCCACTGCAGGAGGCTATTGCCTGTGTAACAGGGCAGCAGTCAAGCCTGTATACATAATATCTCTACCACCCCAGTTTATGGTCTTTTGTTTTAATCTACAGTTAGCAGTGGCTTTACACAGAGGACGTGAGTTGACAACCAGGACCTGCTGTATTTAGGACTGCTGATGGTGGCCTGACTGGTCTGTCTTCTTTCTTTGCTGTCTGAATGCTTGAACTTCTGCTTAGTCAGCGACTGTACTGCTATAGTTTACAGTGCACTGTTTTAAGACAAATTATTGCCAACCTTAATTGTCCTAAAAAGCTCTAACTTTCATGAACTAATGGATAAATAGTTCAGATGTCCACACGCTAGAGGCGGAAGTAGGAATTTGACCAGTCATTCTGATAACTGAACTGTCCCTATTTCTCAATGAGATAGAACCTTCAAACACTAACCTGCAGGAATAGGTACAAGAACACAGTTGCTTCCTTTCCACTCACTACAGGCAGTGGTGAACAGCTTGGCATGGTAATGTGTTTAAGGAGATAAAGATGTTTGTTTTACTGATTTGGAGCACTTGCAGAGAACCATGGAATATAGCTGTCAAAGATGAAATGCTGTGATGCCTGTTGTTTCTTTCTGTTACTACTAATATTGAAATATTTGGCTATAATTGCAGTTGCTGTAATGGATTCTGATAGCATGAACCGGAGTCATAAACTGTGGCAACTCGTCATATTTTCCACACTTGAACCCTTACATGTTGCAGGGGTAGTAGTATCTGTTTCCTCTATCAGAACAGCATGCTTTGTGTGTTTGTTAGGAGGAGGAACACATAATTTACCCTCCCAACATGTATTGGTATATTGTTAAGTGGGCAAAACATTTTTCAACAGATATGTGTTTTAATCTTCTATACTAACATTCAGCTTTCCTGACAGAATTAAGAATTCCTTTTAACATCTGTCCAATATTGGAAGGATTTGACAAAATATGAAATGTTGAATCCATCAGGTTAGGATATTTCCAGCACACCCTAGTAATAGATCACACAGGAAAGAAAATAAGTTGATCAGATTTTCTATCCATTTTCAACATATAGGGATGCACTTTCAAAAAAATTCGTGGAATGCAAGTAATAGTCAGATTGGCTTTCTCTCCCTTATCCCTTCAAAAGACGTTCCAATTTATGTTTCTCCTCAGATTTAAGATGTGATGTATTTCTCCGTGTTTAAGAGGAAATCAAACACATCTTGTCAGAGTGTTAATGAGCATCCATATTCTCCTGTCACTATAGTCTCACCTGTTTGAAAATGACACGATGTGCTAATATCCTTTTCCATAGGTGAAGGTAGATGAAATCAAACCAGCCCCTATGATGACTGGAGAGGCAGTTGTTTAGTAAGTTAAAGCTCTTGCTGTCCTCCAGTGCCGTTGAGCATCCTGCCTTTCCAGCGTTCCCAGTCCCAACATATGTCGTGAGAATTCAGCTGTCAGACCTGGGTCTGTAGTGTCTTTTCTAGCTATAATCCTTTAATAACCCACTGAGCCTGTGAGATGCCTTTTAATATCCTCAAAAAAGGTTTAGCTAGCTTAGCTCCTTTCCTGAAATCAGTGAGCATTTGTGATAAAATACAGGTAAGTGAAATGTCACAGCCATCCCATACATCATCTCCTCTTTCGCCCAGTGATAGGACGAGGGGTAATGGGCATAAACTTGAACATAGGAAGTTCCATCTTAACATGAGAAGGAACTTCTTTACTTTGAGGGTAGTGGAGCACTGGCACAGGCTGCCCAGAGAGGTGGTGGAGTCTCCCACTCTGGAGACATTCAAAACCCGCCTGGACGCTGTCCTGTGTAACGTGCTGTAGGTGAACCTGCTCTGGCAGGAGGGTTGGACTAGATGATCTCCAGAGGTCCCTTCCAACCCTAACAATTCTGTGAATTCTGTGAATTCTTTTACAGCACACAGTGTTCTAGACCAAAAGTTAGATTTAGTTTATTTCACTTAACGTCATGAATCAAGTATTTTAATGAGAGGAGGTAAATCTGATTTTTTTTTTTTTTTTTAATGCCTATTCTGGTTAATTACTTCAGTTTTATCTACTGTGAAGCTAGTGTAATACCCAGTTTTGTGACTGGTTCAAAATGGTGGTAGCAGGTGCTGTATTAGGTTGACAGGCTTCATGGCCACTTGAAGGCTGTATTTGTCTCCTAAATTAATTTATGCCATGTGAAATTTTTCTCCTTCAGGTGGTTCACGCAGACATCTGTACTGAGGCTTCACTTCTTCAGAAGGCTGATGTTGTTGTAATGAATAATGTCTTTGAATATTTTCTTGACAGACAGGAACAGGCCAGGTAAGCTATGTGTCCAAACAAGTAATCTATTTCTTTGGCAATGTGTGTGTAACCTTGTAAGTTATGGAAAACCTTAAGGTTGTGCTTTTTGAAGTCACATACATAAATTATATAAGGAAATTGTTTTAAACTGCCTACACTTAATTGTTGTAGTTAACTGCTAAGGTGTTATGGCAGTTGTTTGTTGTTAAACCCACTAAACACTGCTCCTTTGTTTACCCAAACCTTGCCCTGAATCCTTGCACTGATCTGTTAAAATAGTATCTTACTGTTAAATTATCTGAATATACTATATCAGCATAAAGCTTAATCTTCAGAAAGAAGACAGGTCACAGACTTGTGGATGTCAGAGCTCTAATGCAGATGCACTGCAAAACATGGTTATTAAAGATATTTCTAATATATCTTCATAAGGATCTGGTAGCAAACAAGCGTGTGGATAAGGTTCTTCTCTTTCAGCTACAAGACACTCACAGATGAGCTTTTGCTAATCCAGCAGTATCAGTTTAAAATGTAAATAACTTTACTGTCCGAAGTTACTCTGCCTTTAGAATAGACAGTCAAAAAGAAAGTGTGTCTGTGTCTCCACCATCCCAGACAACAGTCTGATACTCACTAGCAGTTTCAGCTAAGGCTTGTTCTACTGCCCTTGATACCAGGTGGTAACGTCAACCAGAGAGGCACAGAGTGGAAGGGTGAAGGGTAGTGGGTGTTTCAGATTGCCAGGAGATTTGTTTCCAGGCACATGACTGAGAATTCATTTGATTGTTCAAGAACTCAGGGGTAGTGGTTTAATGTTGCATTAGTACCATGAAGACAAATGACATTTGAAGAATGCTGGAAATTAAATTCTTTTTAGTCTAAATTGCTGTGCTGTGAGAAATTATCTGACTTGCAAAATCAGAAAAAAGGAATGCTGGGGGCTATATTTAAGTACTCCCGTTTGCTAATGTCTTAAGTATTTTGTCACGACTGCAAAGTATGTATGTAAAGAGCAGCTTGTTGTTAAGCTTAATAAAACAGTGTGCTCGGAGACTGGATTTTCTTGAAAACCAAAACTTTAAAGGGACCAAATGTCAATGTTTAGTCCTAGTCCAAAGTGAAGGTGTTGACAGTACAAAATGACATGCAGGTATGTGTCAGAGTTGAAAAGATACAAAATCTAACATTGTAAGACCATATATTCTCTCTGTTTTTAATATGAAGCTTGATTTTGTCCATACAAAGATATTTGCTTAGATATTAATAGTGACTGATAAGCATGTATAGCAAGTCTTTAAGCTTAGTCTACCTCTGGCCACTAAACTTTAAAAGTGTTAGATTTCTCTTTTATATCAAATGTGTGGTTTTTTCCTAAAAATCGGTGACCTACTTTTAAATATGTTTCAGAGCTTGGGAGTTTATTGCTTGTAATGTAAGGAAAAGAGGGTCCTTATTAGTGACAGTTCCAAGCCTTAAAGAATCGCTTTCAAAGCTCCAGGTAAGTTCCCTCAGCTGGTTTTAGCCAACACATTTTGTCTCTTTCTGTGAAAGTGACAGTTCTGTAGTTTGGGTTAGCTGCTTGGCAAATAGTTCTGTAAGGCAGGATATGTAATTTTGTACACAGATTGAAAGATGTAGGAGACTGGATTCTATTTCGAGGTTGACCACCGCAGCATCTTCCTGTACTTTGATTGTCCCCACCTGTAAAATGGAAATCCCAGCCTATATCAATAGGCTGCCTGAATTATTGTATTATCGTGTGTATTGTTAATAATACCCTAGCTGTGAGGTTAAACAAAACCCTATAAAATGCTATCAAAGCCATCCTGTGATGTGACTAAGTTTTGTGATAATCATATCCACTTCCATCAGACTTCTTCCAGGTATAGGAGCAGAACCTCAGAAGTACAGATGTATTTATAAACTTCTAAAGGCAAAACCTTTAAACGTTTTCTCTGTTTAGCTCTGCATTTGCACATTGTCTCGAAACATGACAAACTGTTTCGTTAAGCCAGTGGGAGAAAGGGACATATTAAAGGACCATCCCTGAGGATACTCGTATTTCTGACCTGCTGTCAGCATAGAAAATGATTCGTAATATGCCAGTATGAGCTGTTAGAAGTACAGATTAGGGAGAGATGTGATCTCCCAACTGGCCAGGTGATTACCATCAGGCATCTTGGATCAGTGACATAGCTTTAAATTGCAGTTGGAAACAAGCATGACAACAGTGCAACTTTCAAAGATGTTGAACACCCTGTGCTGCTGCTGCTGTTCCCTCAGTAGTAACCACTTCCGATGGACCAACCTCTGCTCTGTGTCCATTCTGCCACAGGTCATCAGTAGATTACAGTTGTTAAAGTGTATGATGCCTAGACAAATTATGTGGGCCGCCTTTAGTTAGGAAACAAAATGCTGATCATACATGACAAGGTTATTTATGAAGTGGCTTGCTTGCCACAGTAGTCTGCTTTAGAGAAATTGAATCACTTGTTGCCTATATGCTGATAGGTGAAATAGATCCTCAGCCTCAGGAGCAGCAATGGTGTCATTTGACCTTTTCTTGGAGCAGGCAGTAGTTACAGAGCAGCTGAGAAGCCCTTTGTAGCCTTAACACAGTACGCCCTGGGTGTAAAACAAGAAAGTACCTGTGGTACTTCCGTGGTACAGTTAGCTGCTCCCTCAGCACTTGTCAAAATGTTGCCCTCTGATCAGGATGCTTGAGGCTTATACAATTCCATATAGAGAAGCAGTTGTAACATACTAGCAAAATACCTAGACTATTGACTGAGATAATTTTTAAAAGTTATCTTTATTCTCTCCTATTTAAGTTAAATGGCATTTCCAGAAACTAATTTATCATTGCTGCATAATTTGGAATGTCTATTATGTCTTGCCTTATTAATGATGTACTGACCTTGAAACTCCTGCTATGTTTCCCAACATGGTGTTAATTTAGGGATCTGTTTTCATTGTTTCAGACGGATATTCAGCTCAACCAATGGGTTGAAGAGATGCAGCTGAACTATGATGTGTATATGGAAAAGGATGTTGACAGAGAAGCACTTGAACAAATACATTTATATAGAATCCTCTAGTACCTGGGAAAATTTACTAGTATCCTTGTAATAACATATATTTTGGATCTAAAATGAATTTGGATTGATTTGTATGAATAAATCAGGTCAAAATTCTTATTCTGATTAACCTGAGTCATATCTGTGGTTTGTAATGAAAAGAGTCTTTTTGAAAGAGGTTTTCTTATGGAGGCATTCTGTCTCAACAGAATATATTGACTTTTAACTAGGAGATATCCTTATTTCGCAGAAATGTTAGAGAGAGTGGCTACATACTGATGCTAAAAGAATTTTTGTTCACTAGCATTGTGCACTGCTAAAGTTTGATAAATATATAACATCTAAGAATAGCGAATCATTGATGTGAATTATAAGAATGCACGTAGCATAATGTTACTTAAAAGCTGCAGTACATTAGAGTTTGCTGTTTTGTTTTGGCATAGACCATTTATTATTATCAGTAATAATACTTATTATTAACAGTATTATCTTTAACGTTCCTGCTATGGAATTTGTAGGTTTTCTTTCCAGGGTCTGCTTGATAACCAGAGCATCTACTGGTATCGGTTATGAGAAGCAAGTCCTTCCATTTAGTTAGTTGTCCTTAAAGCAGCTATTAATGTAAAATACCAAAAGACACCGAGGAGCCATTGAGAATTAATACAGCCAGTCTGGGACAACAGGACTCTGTTCCCCTTCCTGCACTTCTGCTGGGCATGGTAGGAAGTGTAATAAGGGGTTAAGAAGCTGAAAATTTTGAACAGGTGTCACGGCTTAGCGGAGGCTTGGTGGTGGCATAAAACATTGGAAATTCGTAACAGAGCCTCCTCAGAGAGAAAAGATCCACATACGCCCACCACATTTATATTTAGATTTTACGTTCTAAGGATGTGAGGCTTTTAGTCAGCTGAAGAATGTTTCGGTTTTTAGCAAACATTAACACTCCAAGTGCAAAAATATTAACTACTTACAACAATACAACTTTTGGACTAAGCATGTTGTGAGTTTAGAAGCCTTGTTAGTGTCTAAAAGGTTGCTACGCAACTTATGTCTAGTGCAAATGGGAAAACTTGTAAATTGGATTTCAGTCTTCAAATGATTTACAGGTCAGTAAACTTGATAACATATGCTGTAAGCAAAAAGCAGCAGTGGCCATTAGGCATGCACTAACAGAGTAAGTAAATGGTAGTGGAGAAAGGATAGTGAGTTTTAAGAAGTTTTATTTTTCATGGTCCGTTTGGGGTCAAGGAGGATGTTTTCACTTGAGTGATACTGAACTGCTGCCCTAGTACTGTGTTGCATCTATTCTTCGTGCATTTAAAAATGAACAAAGATGGAAAGCTTATCTTAAAATGTTTATTTTATGTAAGTACAGTAACTGAACTGTTGATTACTTAGTTGTCGATAAGAGAAATGCCTCTGGAAAGGGAAACTAGGAGAAGCTAAGCAATGGGGTGGAGGTAATGCAAGGCTAATAGATCTAACAAGGAGAGAATAAAAAATGAGAAAAGAAATACATGTGCAATTCAGAATGAGGAAATGAGCACTGTAGTAATCAGTACAGTACAGTGGAAGCTGTGACTGAATTTGGAGTGTATAAATAGGCTGCTATAAAAGGAAAACTGACTGGGTCTTAAAAAGCTACTTCATAGCCCTACTATCATGTGAGAAGAAAACACCATTTCTGAATGTTGCTTACTTCTTCCAGAGGTCCTGCAAGATCTCCCGTATCAGTTGTCAGGGCTTTTGGCTCACAATACTGGGTATAATCTGTGCCCTGCACCTTGTTTTGGTAATATGGGAACTATAGCTTTCATTGCAGTTGTTTCCCCTCTTCATGCTGAGTCTTCAAATACTTTTTTGGGTGTTGATCTCAGATAAAAAAAATTTCAATAGACTGGAGCAGATCACCAACATATTTAATGACATCTGTATCCTCTGACTCTGGAAATAGCATGCACGCATCTGGAGCTCATATGCAACAGAGGGTGCAATAGGGAAGCTCCCCTTGTCTTTTTTAGACATCAGGAGAAACTCAAGAGGTGAGTTCAAGCTGTTGAAACTTCTGTCTTCCTCTCCTGCCCTTAACAGGCTCCTTGGTTTAAACCCGCACCCCAACATGTTCATGGAGAAGAGGTGGTGGTAATGCAATTCGGTTTTGCTAAACTGATACTCAGAAATACAACTTCTCTCTCTTTAGACATCTCTTCCTAACTTGGCTTCCTCGGGCTGGAGCTCGTAGAGCCATTCTTAAAGATGTTATGAGCTGCTTAACTCATCTACTGAAGAGCTAGAAACAACTAGCGTGTGAAAGAAGGTATTAACTTAATTTGTCCCTTTTCCAGCTTTAACTTTTGTTATCTGCCCCCTGTTAGTTCTGTTCTAGATTCCCACACACAGGGATTGCAAACGTAAGGTGTGAGGAGATTTACAGAACCCTGTGTGAAAGTGGGCAAATCGGTCCTCCCTGTACGTGCTCGGAAGGCCTCGGACATCAGCTGAAATCCTCACGAGAGTGTGTGTATTGCCTCAACTCAAGTTTTGCTTGTTCAGCTTGAGGAAGCTGCCAAGTGTATACCCAGCATGCCGAGTCCTTCTTCTCCATTCTGTTACTGCTGTATTGCGTGGTATTTGGCAGATGATTGAACTTTTCTCTGCCTCAGTGTCTACAGTGAAAATGGGAATAACAAATCCAGAATCAGAGCAAGGTTGTGAATTAATTGAGTATCAATTGCTTTGAGATTGTCATATAAAAAGTGCTAAATAGCCAAGATGTGCTTTGTAAACTGACCTAATTTAAAACACCTGAAAGGCAAAGGAAGTATCAGTATCTCTGTGAGATAAACTTTCTGGTCCTTTTCTTCACAAGACAGCATTGAAAAGGAAGCCTAGATTAACCACGCTACAGTGTTGAAAATGCAGAAATAATTATTTCCTAGTGTCCTCAGTTTTTACACCCTCCTTGTCCACTGGTGTTGGGAGAAGGGGAAGGGGGAGAAACAAATCACCACTGGTACCTAGATTTTTGGGTTTGCACACACGGCAGCTCTGTGATGGCTACCAGAGATGGCACGGTGGCTGCTGCAAGCTGCCCACCCCCGAGCTGCCCTGAACACCTCCTGGGCTGCAGGGCTGGTGTGCTGCATCTTGCCATGAAAGAAAACTTCATGTGTCACCTGACAGAGGTTCTCACCCCAGCTGTGACACCCAAACCCTGTGGTCATGAACAACTCGCAAATAACAAAATTTCACATTTGTAGGCCTGAATTAGAACAAATTAATCTGGAAGAGCTGCGCATCTGCAGTGCTTGTAATCACCAGGAGTTTTTGGCACACACGGAAAGCAGCTCTGCTCTTCCCCAGCAGCGTAACTCTCCAAGTAGTACTCCGGCTTCTGCAGAATGAGCTTTCTGAAATGTAAATCCATCAAGAACTACTTCTGTAAACCAAAGAAGACTTTTTGGATCCACTGTAATAGCGCAAAAACTCTCAAGCCGTAGGAATGGCAGATTAACTTTGCAGACAGGAAACATTGCAAATATTTTAGCTTGAGATTGTGTTTTCAAAAAAAAAAATCAAACGCCTGGTGTGAGCAGCCTGGCTCTCAAACGTGAGTCATTTTCCATGTGTCCTTTTTCCCAGTAAGCGGTACTGGAAGAGTCTAATGACCCGTGCTTGGGAAAACTTGACAGTGGGGCAAGCTTGAAAAAAGACAAATCCAGTTCCTTCATTCCTCACCGTCTATGCGCTCCTCTCTTTCTCTTTCCCAGGTTTCTGCTGTGTCTTTTCAGCCATCTTCTCTCTTCCTGCTCCCAGTGCCAGGACTGGCCCATGGTGCAGCAGGAGGCATGCAGAAGCTCCGCCTGAGCGTGGCTGCAGCCTGCATGTTTTCTCCGTTACTGGAAGACAATAATAGCGAAAATAGCTGGTAACTTTAGCTGAGCAGCTTCTAGGGGTCAGTGCTGACTGGAGCGACGATGGAAACGTTTTTCAGGGGCTGCTTTGCACTCTCCAGGCATTCTTGGTAGGGACTCCAGAGAAATGGGCAGAACCAGCTCCATCTCATCTCTGAGGCATCACGACAGACCCAGGCTCTGCCTTTCCCTCCTCGGTAAAGCGGGAACTCGGCATGCACAATGCCACTGCTCGTTGCCAGCATTTTAACAAATGGCCTCTCAAAATTTGCCCTTGGGCTGTCACAAGCCCTGTGCAGTAGAGGGGCTTGTATTTGTAGAAATAAGTGGAGGAGGAGGCCATGCTGCTTGGCCAATAAATGCATGTTAAATTCTCTTTCTAGAAATGTCTATACTTCTACTTGTTATTTGAGAGCCAATTTATGTGGCACGGGGTTTTGAGGTAGGAAGAGAGATGGAACATCATGCTTAATATATAGATATTTTAATTCCTGGAACTCAGTGCGGCTTGTTGCATTTAAATAATGAAATGTCTCTGTGGCCCTAGGGATGAGTCTTTTCCCATAGGAACCAGGTAGCAGTACGCTTGAAGGCTTGGACCAGATCACCTCCAGAGTCCCTTGTAGCTTGTAATTTAGGAGTCTCCTATGTGAACATATGCTGGAGTCATCCCCCTCTTCTGTCTTTCAGGAACACCAACAAATAGATTTTAAAAACCCAAACCCAGAAGTTCCATATTGGTTGGTTGCAAGTCTTTTCTACCAAGCATTTGGCATCCCCCCCTTTTTTTCTGCTGCATGACGTCCCAGCCCCTCCGGGGGCTTTGGTACTTCTTTGCCTGTAGACCCTATCGCAGGGATTTTTTGATTTGTTCTTTTTGGGATGTTCCTCTCCATCCACTTAATGGGACAGAAAGAAGAGGAAAGCAGTTTTCATTTGTCATCTCAGGGTGCAGCAACGTCCTCCTGGGCTCTTCCTGATCTGCCCATCTCTGAGTGAAAATGCTTGGGGGGGGGTTGCCTTTCCACCACCTGCCCCAAGCCCCACCAAAAGCCCACAGGGTAAGTTGGGGGAGAGGAGTGGCTCTGCCTCTCTCCTCCCGCCTCTCCGCTCGGCTGTGCTTCCCCAGGTTTGCCGGAACATGGAAGGCAGCCAGCTGAAACTGTCAGCCTGGGCTGGAAATTGCAAGGATGGGGAAAGTTGGCAGGAGATTTCATGCCAAAATTTGAAGCAGAATATTTCACCAGAGTTGGCTAGCAGTACTGACGGAGATCAGGCCCCAATTGTCTGCTGTATTGTGTGAGTGTGTGTATTGTGTACGTGTGTATATATATCCACCCACAGAACGAGACTGTGCTTATCCTCAAGAGTCTACTATGTACATGGACAAAGGTAGAAGAAAGGAAATATTATTTCCTGTCTTCCAGATGGGGCATTGAATTTTGTGTCGTTATTGTGATTGTGTAAATGAGCTAATTGCACGCACACGGTCTGCTGTAGGATCAGGGAGTGCACTTTTTGTGGTCAATATATTCGAGGGCTTAGAATTGGGAGTATGAAAATATACACAAAGCTGTTAAAATTAATAGTCTCTATTTTTAAAATGCCATTAAGAAGATAAATAGTACACAATTTACTGGGGAGGGGAGAGGAACGTCACTGACAGCTTCCTGGCAAAACGTTTAAGACACTAGAATACAGGCACCAAGCTGACACACAGATAAACATTGCAAGGGCACGGGTGTAATGAAAAGAAGAATTTGGGTGGAGCTGCCTGCTTCCAACTGCTTTAACAAAGAAACAAACAAAGGAAAAATTAACAATTTTAGTAGTAAGTTAAACGGAAAGCTAACAAAGCACGAGGCTTAGTGTCTTAAAATGAAACTAAGCGTGATGTTGCAACAGCGCTTGCCAACTTGCTAAGGCTGAGTGCTGAGCAGCAGTACTCTGTACTAGAGGTAATAGATGGCTGCATGGTTTCTTTCAGTCCTGCGTAAGGTGCGCAAGCTGAGGGCGTGCATAAACTGGTAAATTTTCTTGGTAATTTTGAAAGCGTTTTGAGTAGCAAGTACATTTCAGTTATGAATTGTGACAATTAGGGAAAATGTTTACTTGAATTTACTAGTAATCTTGAACTACTATGCTATGTATGTGTAGTAGTACTAGTAGTATCTCTCAGGAGCATCTCAGACCTTCTCACTGATCCTTTCCCACTTGGACATGTTAGAATGACTGGACTGGTGATGAGTAGGCCACTGTCAGAGCTCCATTCCTGCCGGGGCAATGATGACCCAGAAGGTCATCAGCAAAAAAACCCAAAACCGAGCCAGGCAATGAGTGGGTCACAGTAAAAATCCAAGGATTTTCTAATCAAAACTACCGCACGTGAAAGTACAAGATGTGGTGTCAGTCCACAATACTGTGAGTCTGTAATTCTAATGCACTTACTGGAATTAGTAAGGACCTCCACTGCCTAGTTAAAATGTGTGCTTTGTAGGCTGACTCTCTTTCAGTGTCATCAAGGTGTCAGCCAAAACTCTGAAGCTGCACTAAGATTTGCTGTGGAAGAGAAGACTCCAAAATATGTACAGCTTTTGGCCTTCTTTCAGGAAGGGACTGATTGTGGAGTACAGTACATGCTGTTGGGCTTTTTTTTTTTTATTTTTTAATGACTCATGTTTTGGGCCTTATTCCTGTTTGTCTTTCAACGCCAAACAGAAATTGCTATTTAGGTCAAACTGCTGTTTTGGTACTAATAGAAGCAGACATCAGCTTTGTCTATGGGTTTCACAGCTATGCCTTTTTCAGAGTGAAATTCCCTCTTTAGGCTACTGCTGACATTTAGCTGCGGCGGTGTTATACCGGCTTTTAATGCTACCTCTGCTGTGTTACTTGTGCGTGCGCAGTGGTGGGATATCACCGGGGAGCTGCCTTTCAGATGTAGCTACTATTTTTTTTCCGCAAGCAGGCTCCCAGTACAGTGTCTCCTCCTCCGAGCTCCTGCTTTTGGGCCACCTCCTGCTGCCGCCGCGCTGCCCTGGCTCTTACCTTCTCAGCTTTTCTTACCCACTGCCGCAGTTCTGCTCCTTGGCCCGTCCCTGGCCACTGCCAGCTTCACAGTGTCCCATCTCTCTGCAGGGCTGTTTCCTAACCCCTGCTCCCTGCACTCTTGCCTACTTCCTCCAGATGAGCGCCAGCTTTGGAGAAGGGCCTCAGCTCATGCCTCGCAGAGGTTTTTAGCCTGTGTTCTGCTCTTGTGCCTTGTCTTGGATGCTGGTGTGCCTATGCAGGGAGGCAACGCTGTGATGCTTCCCTGGAACCAATGCCTTGGAGGCACACACGGGAAAGGGAGGCCTGCTAGCTCAGGTGCCAGAAGAAGTCTGGCACCAGCACAGAGCCACTCATCCCTTCCTGTCAGGTAACCCAGTGCATTGAAGCACCTCTGTGCAGCACAAAGTCTGCACAATTTAAGCGTCTTCCCTCTGCAAGAGCCGCCGTGACCTATCAGATGGTGCTGAGCGTGGAAATTGTTAGATAAAAGTAAAGGGGAGCGTGCTGGTTTGGATGCCTGCTGGTGTAACTCCATGCGTGCAAGACTTCAGTGAATTTCCTTCAGTTCTTATCAGTTGAATCAGGCTGAATAAAGGCTCTGCACCTTTAACTCAGGGCACCGAGACTTCTGAAGGTGGATCTTTAAACCTATTTATGCACAGATACTCAGATCCTGAGCTACAGCCAAAGATGTGGGCTGAGGGAGAAGGTACAAAAATGGCTTTAAGCTACTTTTGAAGTTCTTCCATATCTGTATTATTTTGCTTGCGCTGATTTAAAAAAAAAAACCAAACAAACAAACAAATAAATACTAGTACTTTACATGCAGAATGTCTAGATATGAGCTGGTTAGCAGTTATCTCAGGGTCTCTACTACCAGCTAAGGCCTAAAGGACCAAAAGCACCTCTTAAGGCTACTCTTCTTCCTTCCCATCCTCCTCAGGCTTTCCTTGCAGGTAAGAGCAACCTTAAAATGACTTGTTTTGTTGTTCAGTTCTGAAAGGGCTTTGCTCATAGAACAGCATGACTGAGCACAGCATGAGAATTAGATTCGTTTTTTACTTACATAGATTAAGTAATGAGAGGGTTTCTGTGATTTTCCAATCCCTTTTGAATGGATCCTCTTATACAGTACATGTACAACGCACAATCCAACACCACATTTCTTTTTCTCTGAGCCACTGCGGTCTGCCTCTCTTGTTCTTATCTTTTGGTTTTGTGTTTGGTTTTGTTTGGTGCTTTTTTTCTAGTCAACTATTTTGCCCAAACTTTGTATTCAGAACAGTTGATGCCACCCTGAAACTCTGTGGTAACAGAAGGGTGTTCTTACATGTTTTACTATTTTTTCCTCTTACCACCCATCGGTTTGAGTTGATATTCATGCTCTGAATTAACAGAAGTTAGTTGCAGCACCCGCATTTCATCATAACTGTACATATGGTTTAGCTCTCACAAATAACAGGGACGAGCTTTTATTTAGTAGCTAGAAAGAGGTATTTTACTGAGGCTTAGAAGCAGACCATTCAACCCAGAGCTACTGGCCCTTCAGTTATATGCATTTAGGATTTTTTACTGTTTGTAACTACAGTGTTATAGCATCCAGACTTGGGATTATTCCTTTCTCCTTCCTGCAAGTGGCTGCAAGGGTGTGAAGGGAGTGGAAACAATACACAGCTCCTCAGAATCTAATTCCCCCTTCGCCATGCAGGCCCTAATGGTGGTGAAGGACCCCCGCAGAGAGGAGAGCGGACAAGCATCCTGTATGTGTGGGTGACATCCATGCTCACAGCCTAGGTTAACTGGCAGAGCTATCCAGGCTCCCAAGCAGGTATTTCCAGCTCATGGGAACGGGCTCACCTCACTGCTGTAATCACAACACAGGAGAAACAGGGTGCAAACTTTTCAGCATCCCCCGAGCAGCAAACACTGATGGTCGTTCGGTGGGGAAAGTAGCAATATACTGCTCGGTGCCTCAGAAAGAAGAAGTAAAGCCTACAACCCCAGTGATGACCCGAGCCTTGGGGTGAGCCCTGTTTAGTGTTGCACGAGAGCTGAGCCCTTTCCACCATTTGCAGCCCTGAAGAGCTGAACCCTCTGCTGCTGCAGCAGCCACTCGGTTTGCTAAGTCAGGACCTCCCCCCACCAGCGAGCTTCCCACTTTGCTTCTTGCATGACCCAGCCAGTTTTCTCTCCCCTGCCTTGCAGGACCACATCACCTCTCCCAATCATCTCCTTTACTCT
This sequence comes from Charadrius vociferus, assembly GCF_000708025.1. Lineage (NCBI taxonomy): Eukaryota > Metazoa > Chordata > Aves > Charadriiformes > Charadriidae > Charadrius > Charadrius vociferus. The sequence goes on along the minus strand of NW_009648876.1, from coordinate 7,025,035 downwards.
TCCTACAATGTTTTTGGAAATCCACACGGGCTGTCCCATTACCCCTCACCTCAGTAACGGGAGTTGGAGTAGCAGGTCAACAGACTGGGATTGCTTTCTGCCCAGACTGGTTCACCTGGATGCTGGTTCCCAACCAGCCTCCCTGTGAGGTGGGAGAGGGGCAAGGCGAGAAGGAAAAGCAGGAGAAATGGGGAGCAGCAAGACTTGTTCCGAAAGAATAAGGGAAAACTGCTCCAGGCTAGCAGGCTGGTGCAGGCTCTGGTTTCTGCCTCTGTTCTCCGGGAGCTGGGGTGATGCACAGCTGGCGGACAGCCTTCCCTTCCTCTTCCAGGTGTTCCCTGTTCCCAGGGCAGTTTTAAGGCGCTGGGCATCCAACGCAGAGGAAGAGGTGGGTTGGGGGGAAGAGGGCCCAAGGAGCCGGTTAGCAGGAGGAGGGCTCTGCCAATGGAGGACGTTGGCCACTGGCAGCACCTAAGGTGGGCGCAGCATGGGATGGCAGCTAGCACGCCTCCTTCTGCAGGGATCAGCCCTCTTTGAAGTTCTCTCCTTCCGCTGCTGTGCTTGTTGTTCTTCACCTGTTACCCACGTTTTCCACAAAAACTTGCTGTTTCCAGGCTGGCTAGCAAGAAGGCTCTGTCCCACCTGCCCTGCGCTCAGACCTGGCTACTTGAAGGAACTCTCCCTGCAAAGCTCAGGCGCAGTCTAACGCTTCTAAACAGCCCTAAAGCCAGTGTTTTTTTCAGAAGCCTTATTTATGACCACATATAAATTAGATACAGATTGCCTAATTTGCATAGGTGCCAGACACAGAGATGCGCAGAACTTGGCAGGTATGCCCAGATGCAAGGGGGGGTGGGCGATGCAAGAGGGAGGAGACAGGGCCCACGTTCGTGTTCCTGTGGGGATTGCTGCTGGCAGGGCAAAAGGGGTTTACCGGAACCCAAAAAAAGTTTCAGATCAAAGCTGTGAAAGGGCTTTTAAGTCCATCCCGCTCTCTGCCCGCACTGCACCGGCACTCTCTTATGCTTTGCTTTAAGTGAAAACTTGCACTGTGGTCAAATCATTATGCGTGTAAAGGAGCTACCAGTGTGAGACAGCTACGGAAGGTTTTGGCAAATCAGCTGAGCATGAGACATCATGGTTGGACTCTGTAAGGTTAAGCAGCGGCAGGGACGCGCGG
>NW_009648876.1:7013690-7023680 GCF_000708025.1 Charadrius vociferus | reverse complement strand
CTCCACCCCACTGCCAGGGGTCACCTTCCCTGCGCCAGCGGTGGCCAAAGCAGGAGCTTGCTGCCTCAGCCCCCACGGTGCCCAGGCCAGACTCGGACCAAAACTGCCCTCATCAGCATCTGCTCTTGTTTCCCCTGCTGCTGGGACAGACGGCCCTGGAAGAGGGTTACAGCAGACACGGGGGAGGTAAAGCATTAAAGACTGCTGCTGTTCAATCCAACACAGCCCATCTGTCGCGGCCCTTAAAACACATTCAGCCCCAAGATGGAGCTTCCCGTTACAAATCAAACGGCTTTAGTTTGATGCTGTTTAGCAGGGTCTGCTTATAATGAACTGAAAACTTGGACAGGTACCCTCTGCCAAATCTAGCTAGGCAGTTTAATACCATTAACACAACCAACCTGCTACCGTTCCCTCCCCAAGGCAGAACAGGGTGGGCACCACACCTCTCCCCTTCCCCTTCACAGCCCAGTGTTTCGGCTTAAGCCACTAATAAAGGTGGGCTTGTGCAAAGGCACCAAGTTGTAAATGAGGATGTCCCTCACAAATGCCTGAATCCTGCTCCGCTACCTGGCAAAAGGGACGGTAACTTTTCATGGCTGTGGTATCTGGTTGATGGTTGGAGTTGATGATCTTAAAGGCCCCTTCCAACCTAGACAAATCTATGATTCTGTAATTCTATCTTAAACCTTTTTCAACAAAGGTGACATTCAGAAAGGGAGATCCATCAGAGCTCTGCACACCCTTTGCTCCTGAACAAGAGGATCTACATAGGGTTTAAGATGTCTCAAATTGTTCACGTTGTCTTCATGCCTTTAGGTGATTCATCTTGAGTTTTCTAAGTGGAGACGTGGCAGAAATTTGCTAAAAAGCCAATGGAAATTTTGCCTGTAATCAAAAGGCCAACTACGAATAATTATTGTGAAGGCACCTGTTAACGAGTGAGGTTACTTACATCCTCTTTGTTTTCATCACTTCTCTTTGTTAAGCAGAAGGCACATCGGAAATTCTGCTGTCTGAGGATGACAGTAGATTGGGGATGTGGTTATCTGCCTCCACTTACTACACTCTCAACACTCCCTCTCAGAGGCTGAGTGGGATGGCTAGAAAATAGGGAGGATGTGGTTTCTGAATTTTGAATCATGACAGTTTTCCCCCAATACTCTTATCTGTAGTAATTAAAAAATTCCAGCCTAGTAATTAGACTGTAGCTGGTCTCATGCTCTGTGGGCCTTGACACTAGCTTCTTAAATTTCAGGACTAACCAGAGTAATCAAATTAAGTTTTTTAATTAACAGAACTAAACTGATACTCAATCGTAGGCCAAGCTGAGCAACAGCATTTTAAAAGTCATTCCGTTACTTCCACACCTGTTTTCATTTCTTCCCTGGGGAGCTGTAAGTCCCACACTAACTCTTTTTGTAAAACCTTGTAGCGGAGTCAGATACAGACTGCACGCTAGAAACAGATAACGTGAGGGAAGATATTCCATCAATTCAATCTTTGCTGTTTCAACCTGCCTTAAAATGGAGGATGGATTAGATGACCTTCAGAGATCACTTCCAGCCCCATTTTTTCCAGTCTTCATAATATCTATGGGAACATGATAATCAAAAAGAGGTGGGCGCCTCTTGCTTCTAAAGATTTATTTCCAACTGGTAAACTACATGTGGAGTAAAAACAATGCAAAACAAAACAAAGCAAAACAAACCCCCAAAACCAACAAAAAACCAAAACAACCCACAAAAAACCTTAGGAGGCTTCCGTAACCTTACATATGTACCTCAGAATAGCTGAGCTCTATCTTAGACAATAGAGATTAGTATTTCTTACAGTGATTAATATTTCTTCTCAGGTCAGGCTAGACCACATGGAAGGGAACTTGTGGTAGTTGGTCAGTTTTGACCCTTGTCCTGCCTGGCCGGGGCTTCAGCTGGTACTTGTGTCCCTTTCCTCCTGTGCCTGGGTAACAGTGAGTGAAAAAAGCAGCAGGCGATTAGCGCTGGTTTCTGCAGGACCCGGAGAGGCGCCTTTCAGAGATCTCTCAGCAGACTTCAGTTCTGTCTGGTGACAGCATTATCTTGGTTCCTGATCAAGACCAAACAGGGATGCGCCGCATCCCCCAGATATTGCCTGTGAGAACTTGTGCTTACAGCCTGGAGTTCTGCTGTGCTAAGCGCTAATTCCAGTAGTATGTACAGGATCAGATATTGGTGTAATACCCGATCCACTATGTAGTTTGACACCAAACTCAAATTCATTCATACATTCAAGCTGCGCTTGGTTTAATGATGACCTCGTACAGTGTTTTCTCAAGTTAAAGATTATCTGACACATATGAACTGGTAGTTACTGTAATATTAACCTTTTTCCTGGCTGCCGCTCAGCTTCTCCCTGAAATTCATCTTCAGGCTTTGGACCATCTTTACCCTGAAAGCTGAGCAATACTAAAACGCAGCAATCTCAAATACTGTCACAGCACATCTTAAACTGCCTACACCTCATGGAAAAATCTGACAGATGCCTTACTTAGAAATGCTTTGGTGTAGGTATGTCATTCTATTTTGTTTCCTTAATACGTTTCTATGAAAACAGGGTTACGGTTTAGGATTTAATCTTCTGTGTATTCCTGACTTCAGTCATAATCTCTGTCCACATCAAAATTAGCTGGGACATCATCTTCACAGCGCACATCAGATTTGAAAATGATCTTTTAATCATTTTTTTTTTTCTGTAAAGATCTAAAACCTAAGCAGAAAAATAATGAGAAAAGCCTACCTTCATTTCACTGATGTGTCATGCTCAAAGTTTTCTCATCGTTTTTAAATTATTCTTAGTGTGAATTGATTTTGCGGTATTGATTCTAGGAATACTGTCTGTAAGCAGTAATGTTTTGTGCAATATATCAAATAGTAAAAAGGATCTGGGTGCATGCATTTATAAAAAATAGAGTAATTATTTTATACATGTAACACATACACATAGATAAATATATACATATAACCACAGAAATTAAATCAATCAAGAAGTAGTGCTGGTTACAATACTGCACTTGTTTTTCAAGTCTATGCTCTCACCAGAAAGGATGATAATGACCCTGCAGTTGTCTTTTCCAGTGCAGAACAGCACATACATTTGAAACTTACTGGGAAGAAACACCCCATGAATTTCCATGAGTAGCTGAAAAGCTGAGTAACAGAACCAGTGAAAGAGGCATTGTAACAACACACAGAATAAAAAAAACCCAGCAGCTTACACCTAAGTTACATATTCACTATGGGCAAGTGGATTTAAATTCAATGTCAGAACGCTGTCACCTGCCCTAGCTGAAACGGTGCCTTATCTTATGTTGGGTTTAAGGAGGTTGTATTTTGTTCCTTGCTTCAAAAGGATCCAGGAAGCGGTGGACGTATATATACCGCAAATCAAAGACAAGACCGTGATTAATAGGCTACCTGACCTTTCCCAGGGAAAGACAGCAGGGAGGGCTGGAGAGGGCCGGCACAGGGAAGAAGGGCTGTGCAGCTCCGTGGGGCTCCCCGTAGTTGGGGCAAGAACTGCATATATGCATCTTTCAGCATAATTTCTGAACCGCATATTCTCCAGTCTTTGATGAGTGGTCTGCTAATGCTTAAGGGTTCACGTACATGCTGGTTTTGGGATTAATTTAACGGTAGATCAGTTCAGAAAGAGGTAGCCATATGGGTACAAGCTACAGTGATAGAAGCACCATTAGTCTAGTATAACTGCATCCACTCTAACGGGGCGTGAAGTAATTTTAATGGTATTTGTAAGTTAAAAACATTACAAAAATATGTTTAAATCATCCCTGAGAGCAAAGATAACAGATGAGCAAGCTATACTGCAAGAGCTGGTTGGAATACTTTAGTGTTAATAGTGCTAGTGTCAGTACTTCAGGATAATCTGCGTTATAACTTAAAAATAATTTGATAAAGCTTTCAATTTATTTTAGTTGTGACTAGTTTGCCTTCAGCTCCCTTGTCAACGTGTGGCTGCTCAACAATAATTAAAGCTGAACCTTATGAAATGCATTTATCCGAAATGATTTCTTAGAAATCTTAGCTTCCTATCAATTGCTTTAGCGCACTTGCTGTCGCAGGTCGGGACTCATCTGCCTCGCCAGGGTAAAGAGAACAATTTAGATCATTTCACTTGAGGTCTCGGTTAGTAGTTTTTACCACCATGAAATGCTCTAAGAATTAAAGGATGACAGAAAACTCCCTCAAATCACATTTTAAAAAGCATTTTCCAAAAGTGACTATGTTAGTAGACTTTATTGTCACCAGAAAGCCTCTGTTAATCTTACAAAGCATCTGCAATGAATAATCTTCCCCTCCCCCATTCTTATTTGCTGCCAGAAACAGCTTATAAATGCTCAGTTGAAGACTCTGCCAAATTTTGCTTTTAGGCACACTGTTGTAAATAGAGAATATTTCTCCTGATTTTGGTAGAATTACTCCAGATTTACGCGGATGCAAGCAAAAGCCAAATTTTTGCCCACGTCTTTCCTCGCCAGCTGCCACTCGGTGCCCTGGTCAGCACCAGATCTGCCGCCTCTGGTGTCAGTGGAAGGCAAGTGCTTGCGCCGTGTCTGCCCATCGTTTGACAAATTATTATAAACAGATTCGAACAAATATTTCTTTACAAAACAAACTGGTCAGCAGGCTCCAGGCTCTATTCTCCTGATGCATTTTACAGGAAATAATATCAAGTTAGCTATTATGAAACTACCCCCTCCTCACACACACATAATTGCTTCCAGCTTGCTGATTATTACCCTTTCCTTAACTGATAGAGTGAGAAGAGAAATAAAAATATCTCCATACAGTGGGCCAAATCCTCATCTGGTATAAATCGACATAGCTCCATCAAAGTCAATAAAACCATGTTGATTTACACCAGTCGAGGAGCTGATGCACTATAATTTTTTTACTTGCTTTTAAAAATAAAACCTTATGTGATTGTGTAACCAACATTGCAACAGAAACCAGCATTTTCTTTTGTGAAGTCAAACATGTGCCCTCCCTTTGACTTTCAAACATTTTCACTTAGATAGTTCTTCTATAGATCTTTTTTCTTCACCTTCTGGCAGAATGCTCCTACCATCCTTTTTACTGGGCCAACGTCATGAGCGAGGGACAAACTGGGCTGAACAATGATCAGACACAACATAATAATTCTGTGGAGTAATGAGGATAAGAAACGAAATGCTACCACTGCTCTTTCTCACAAAAGGGGAAAAAGGGCTAAGTAAAGCAAAAGATAAGAAAATTACTTCTCTACTGACATTCTCTGTGATCTCCACAATACTTGCCAGTTAACTAACGTATATTAACAGCACCAAGCAATTAGTAACTCCTACCCAGGAATGACAGTACTGTAAACTACTACTACAGATTAAGTTTCTTAAATAAACTTCAAAATAATACGATGAGACTTATTACAAGGTTTACTAAAGCTGATAGAAACTACGTGCTTTGCCTGGACAAACTCAGATTTCTAAAGTCTTTCTTCAGCCTTCACTAAGGGCTGTCAAACACATGGTGAATTTTTGGGGAATACTCTCTGTCTCTTGTTCTGATCAAGAGCACAAAGAGATGTTCCACGGCAAATCTTTTACATCCCTTGCAGGGGTTCTAGGCATTTCAGTGTGGTATATTGTCAAAGAAAGCTCTGGCCTTTCCCAAAAACCTAACTTTTTTGACTGGTTGTTTTAATCGATCTGTATATTCAGAAGTTCATGATAATTTCAATAGCATTCTAAAAATCTGAACAATTTTATTGTTACTGCTGACATAGTTCAGCAAAGACTTTTAAGAAAACTTCTGTTTATTAATTCTTGGTATTTAGCAGCGCCTAAGAGCATACTGGTAGTTTTATTAAAGTTAATGGTGATATTTGCAGGATCATAGCCTTTAATTTCCAATATCTTTTTTGAACACTGTAACAGATTAAGGTGTAATAAAAAATTGTAATAGCACGTGTTTCCAAACGATTTTGTGCAAAACCTGGGCAAGATTAAACTCACTTTGAAATACATATTCCACTGCTTTGAATAACATCTTGACAATCATTCTATGATGCCTGGAATTCAGTTGCAAAGGCTGAATCAGAATTCAGTCACACATTCTGGTCTCTGTTTTAATATCCATTTTTTAATTCATAGGCCAGTCTGAAACACATTCAGAATTGAGTGGAAAACTTTATAGTAAGACTTGAAAATTTCCCTGTCACATTTGGTAGGTACCGCTGCACTGCTTATTTTGATTTGGAATAGATTGCTTATCTCTGTTAAAATGTGAACCCTTTGGTTTGAGGATCCTGCTCTTACTGTAACCATCACTTTGGATCGCAGCCTTTATTTCGTAATGACAGTTTGCCACCTGGTTGAATGAATGACTGAGATGTTGATGCAGAGAAATCTAATTCAGATCCTTCATTACCTGTCTGTTTCCATGGCAAGATATGACTTGAAAACACGATCTAATCCCTGGAGACAACAGTGGTTCCCCAAGCACCCTGTAAGCAGGTGTTTATAGGTGGGCACTCTCCAGATCTGTGCAGAGGAAATTAAAATAAAACACAAATTGGCAAACACTTTCCATTCAGTCAGGATTGAAAGAGCGGCCCTGTCTGCGAAGAAGGGTGGTGGTAGATCTTGCCAAAAAGTTCTGTCACACGTAGGGTAGGACAGCCTTGCACAACACGGGCAAGAAGTGTCAAGTCCTGCTGGGGACAAAGGAAAGTTATTCGAAAAGTCAGGTTCCTGTCCTCCCTGCTACTGATGGGGACAAACAAACCGCGCCAAAATGAAACTGCACGCTAAAAGACAAGGAATCAGAGAGGGTTTTGCTTCGCTAGGAAGTGCAGTCCTTCACAGGGCTGCAGCTCAGGCTTGCTGCCTGTCGGGAGGAGGGTTCTGGGCTGGGGGAGGCTGGCTTTCGAGCTGCCAGTTTAATAACCCAGAGCAGTCAAGAGGCTGCTCTCTACAAAGCTGACCCCGCTTCCTACATGACAGCAAGAGCAGCAGTCACATGCCAACGGCCACACTTGTGATGCCTGAGCTTTTCCTGGAAAAGTCACGAATTGCTCTTTGAGGAAGTTGTGTCAGCCCATATCGAGATGGATGATTTGGATGCCGTATCCACAGACCATTTGCCAGCAGGTCAGAGACCGAAGACATGGCCAGTGCGGTGCCCTGGTTTTGGGCGCTTGGCTGCAGCTCTGGCTGCTGAAAGTTCATCAAAGCGGAGTGCTTCCAATGAAACACTTCAAGCTCTGAGCTTGTTTCAGCAGAAAAAGCAAATCTAACCAGCTCCAACCAAGGGTTCCTTCCTCCAAGCATAAATCATATATGGAATAGGCGCAGAAGATTTAGGTAACGTCTCAGACATGCTTTTCTTTTTATCTACCTTTCATTTTATTCCAAGGTATGGCAACAAAGATCAAAAAAAAAAGCACAGCACTGCCTTGCCTTAAGCATGCTGAAGCTTTGTGGCATCTTTAGTCTGGATTCTTGGCTTTGGAGACTAGAGAAACCTGAAAGTGTACTGGATATGAAGTCAAAACAGCTTGTTACCCAACTTGCTTTCTTCCACAAAGTATTAAAATATTAAGAACACAAGCAAATAACCATTGGATACAACTCCCTTTGTTTGTGTTGAGTTGCATTTGTTTGTCTGAAGCCAAACTGGGTGGATAATTTTCCATTCTTTATCTTAGCGGTGAATTGTGTGGTTCTGAAATTTGAATAAGATAAGATCACAAACAAGTGAAAACATGTGTAGGCTGAAAAATCAATATGTTTCAAAGTAACAGTTGAGAAACAAATTATTCCTGTACTAATACGCTGAAAACCAGGTTTAAGGATTCTGTTAGGGCTGACAGTATTACTAACAAGTAAAGCAGTATTATAAGGAATTTGAGCTGCCTCCATAGTTAGATGTTAATCATGCCACCACCTAGAAATAAGGCACTCAAAAGGTTGATAATGGTAAACTGCAACATTAGGGATTTTTTTATGCTTCTCAGTCTTTGCATAGTAATTAGACCTTAACAGCTGTAGTTCTTTTTAATCACTCATGCTGCGGCCTGCTCTTTCCATTTACCCTGAAATTTTCTAATAGTTTAGTCAAATTATTCAGAATAACTACTCTTTTGCTAAGATGTTCCTGTTTTTCAGTTCAGGACTCAACGTCATTGTCACTGAAGAGTGGCAGAATTCCTGCTAGCTTAATCATATTCAGACCTATACCGTGACTAACATCAGAAAGTCATTAATAACTAGCTTATACCAACCAAAGTGTGTTCGGTCGGTGATGACACATCTTAAAAATAGTTTCCTCTGAATGAAATCTACATTTCTGTACTGAATTATTACTTGCTGGGAGTCACTCTTTTGGTAACCCTTAAGCTTTGCTGAAACAAAACACTTGTTGCCCTTGAGAAACACCTGAACAAGCCATGCCTAATATGATACAATTCGAGAATAATCAAAGGCAATAACTGAAAACTGTAAGCTAGCAGCAATATAAAGATTTCCTTTGTCTCCACAGTCTGACTTTTCTCCTTTCAGCCCCTGCTTCACTTAGGGCATTCAGGAATGGTGTAGGACTCAAACATTTGACTTTTCAAAAATAATCCTCAGAATCCCCAGTCTCTGTGTCTGGTACATAATTCACTAGGACAGAACTAAACATCTCCTGTTTATATTTCTCTCTATATGCTGAAGTCTCCCGAGTGTTGGCTTTGTCTACAAGCAAGCCATATATGTACTGTAAACATCTGTGTATTTATAGCACAGAATTCCCCAAATTCTCATCACCTCACCAGATGACTGACTTTTCTAAAAAGCTACACATGCCGCAGCAGTCTCATCCTTTCTGCAGGTATTTGTTTGGTCAACAGCATTCTTTAGGGAAATGCTGTGTTGACAGGAAAAGGGACAGTTTGTTGAATTATGAGGCTGTGGAATGATTGTGGTAGGCAGGACTCGGCAGCTACGAACAGAGCAGTAAAACAAGACGGGTGTCAATTCAGTCCTTCAACAAAGCCAGAGTGACTCAAGTAGCGTGTCGAGGCACACCACACAGAGACTTATCTGCTTAGTTCTACATAAAAGTATTAAAAAAACCCAAACCAAACCCAAGGAAAAAAACCACTCAGAAATCAGCAGAACTACACGTTCCCAGTGAGGATCATACCAACAGTGCTAAAGATGGAGTTTGGACTAGACGCCTCAACTGGCCACTGCAGTTAAAGACAATAAGAAGAGATTCTTTCAGTATATCAATAGGAAAAGGAAGACTAGGGAAAAAGTATTGAATGAGATGGGTGCTCTTGTGGTGGAAGACACAGAGAAGGCAGAGTTACTGAATGCCTTCTTTTCTTCGGTCTTCACTGCTAAAGCTGTCCCTCATGAATCCCATACCCTGGAGGCAAGGGGGAACATCTGGAGGGAGGAAGATTTCCCCTCAGTTGAGGAGGACCAGGTCAGAGACCACTTGGCCAAGCTGGACATCCATAAGTCCATGGGCCCTGATGGGATCCACCCGCGAGTGCTGAGAGAGCTGGCAGATGTTATTGCTAGCCCACTCTCCATCATCTTTGAAAGGTCATGGGGAACAGGAGAGGTGCCTGAGGACTGGAGAAAGGCTGACATCTCTCCAATCTTCAAAAAAGGAAAGAAGGAGGACCCAGGGAACTACAGACCAGTTAGTCTCACATCGGTCCCTGGGAAAGTATTGGAGTGACTCATTCTGGATGTCCTCTCCAAACACATTGAGGAACGGGGAGTTATTGGAAGTGGTCAACACGGATTTATCAAGGGTAAATCATGTTTGACCAATTTGATGGCCTTCTATGATAATGTAACTGGTTCGCTGGATGAAGGGAGAGCTGTAGATGTCATCTACCTTGACTTTAGCAAGGCTTTTGACACTGTCTCCCATAACATCCTCATTAGGAAGC
>NW_009648876.1:7007102-7013320 GCF_000708025.1 Charadrius vociferus | reverse complement strand
ATGAGCCAGCAATGTGCCCTTGTTGCCAAAAAGGCCAATGGAATCCTGGGCTGCATAGGGAAGAGTGTGACCAGTAGGTCGAGGGAGGTCATTCTCCCCCTCTACTCGGCACTGGTGAGGCCACAACTGGAATACTGTGTCCAGTTTTGGGCTCCCCAGTTCAGGAGGGACAGGGAACTGCTGGAGAGAGTCCAGTGAAGGGCAACTAAGATGATTGAGGGATTGGAGCATCTCCCTTACGAGGAAAGGCTGAGAGAGCTGGGACTCTTCAGCCTGGAGAAGAGAAGGCTGAGGGGAGACCTTATTACTACTTACAAATATCTAAAGGGTGGGTTGAAGGAGGATGGAGCCACACTCTTCTCAGTGGTTCCCAGTGACAGGACAAGGGGCAATGGGTGCAAGTTGGAACATAAGAAGTTCCGTTCCAACACACGAAAATACTTCTTTACAGCTAGGGTGACAGAGCACTGGAACAGGCTGCCCAGGGAGGTTGTGGAGTCTCCTTCTCTGGAGATTTTCAAAACCCGCCTGGATGCAGTCCTGAGTAACGTGCTCTAGGCAATCCTGCTTTAGCAGGGGAGTTGGACTAGATGATCTCTAGAGGTCCCTTCCAACTCTGAAAATTCTGTGATTCTGTGAACTGAGAGCACGCGAGAAGGTCCCAGTCCAGTTCCTTTGGTTTTCATGAGACGGAGGAGAAGTACTGATTAAGGCAGCTATGTAACTTACAACAGGGAAATCCTCATGCATGATGCTAAGTGGCAGAGGAAAAAGAAGAAATAAAAGAAGAATGACCTACTTTTTAACCTATTTAACAACGACTGCAAATATTTTTATCTACGTGCCCCTGAAGTTCCAACTTCATTTTTCTTGGAAGTTTTTAAAACAACTGTGAAATCGCTTATTACTTGCCAATTACAGTATAACTTTGAGTAATCAATAACCTCAGCCATTCCAGAAGAAGAAAAGCAAGCTGGCAGCTGAGCATAAGTGTTAAAAGGGATGTGTATGACTAGATGATTAAGAGCAGCGGTTGGAAGGGATCAGGGCTGGAAGCAAAGGTAAGGCCAGAGCCAGTAAGTGGGACTGGGGCATACAGGACCATCATTTCCAAGGGAATGGTGCTTTCTAGCCTGGAGAAGCCTGAATGAAACATTACATCTGGTCAAATTTGGCAATTTTTGTTAGAATGTGGCCTGGTCCTGTTATAGGAAGACTTACGGTGTTGTGAATTGATCCTATCACTTACAGGTCAATAACTCCTAACTCTGTCTTTCCAGTGCATTCCCAACTGTTAGCTCCACATCTGGGATCCTTCTGGAGCAGTGGGAGCTTCTTTAGATCCCAGAACCAGTATCCCGGCCCTTCTGAGTTCACAGTGATCCTCCAAGCCCCTCTTGCTCTTCTAACCTAAGCCAGGATGTGCTGTAGCCATCTCCCTTTTTGCTGGGGCAACAACTCACAGCCACGTACCCTGAGGGAAGAGGATGTGCTCCTGGGGAGAGGCTGGGTAGCAGAGGTGGGAGGAGGTGGCCTCCTGTGAAAGGGAGAAAGGAGCCAGCACTTGGAAGAGCAGGAATCTCACTCGTCGGGCTGCTTGCCCAAGCCATTCAAAGGTTAGTCCTGTTGTAACAAGTCCCTTTTCTACCCCATGGTAACACCATTCAGCACGTGCCATCGATACCTGTGTTGGAGCTTTAAACATAATCCGATGAAGTCCATCATGTGTTATATTACCAAATTGATGGCTAAAAACCCCACTTAAGAGCTGTACTCAAAACAAAAATCAAAATACAATGTGGCACTAACAAAATCCAAATGGAATTCATACAGTAACACAGACATGGTCTTTATTTTTTCTACAAAGTTTAATGTGGGCCTAGCTTGAAACGTACCATAAAATGCATTACATGTTATGAATAACAAAACCACTTATGACAGAGTACCCAATGGCATCTGCCATTATAAGTTACTTAAAAGCATTCTTAAATACTATAAATATCCCAAGGAACTGTGACATCTTTCTCCCCCGAAAATTTCTTACAACATCAGAGCAAACTAACTTTTGATGTACACCACTGCTGTAAAACTGGATATGACAGTCCAGTGCTGAGCTGTGTTTCTGATTGATAAGGATGCACTTAAAGTAATACTAGAAATTTATTTCTCCTAATGATCCAAATTATTCCGGAACTAGAAATTCTAGGAAACTGTAACATGTTCAAATAAATAAATAAAAAAAAACAAGCCGAAAATGGCAACATTAACAGAAATGTTATAAATCTAATATTTTTTAAATCAAGCGGTGAAAAGCAAGGTGAAATTCACCTTGTACAAATCACATTTATACGCCACTTTCCTTGAAGAGTGTCAGAATAGTGAGTCAGCTGAATCATTTGGTGCATAGTCTTTTTCTTATCTTTTCATGACACAAAGTTCACATGAAGCGATAAGGAGATGGAGCAAATTAGGAGAAGGTGAGTGCTGAAATGATGAAAAGAGTACTTGCAAACGGGTAGCTGTGTTGCCTTTTAATTTTTTGGCTGTCATGTTTTCATTGCTGTTGCCGCCTGACCTTCCAAAATACGGTGCTGATGAAAATCCTCCTTTGAAAGAGGGTTTCACGCACCTGCAGAAACAGAGGACAGGACGTGATAATGACTTATGCCAGTGAAGCAGCTTTAAACTGGCTGAAATCAGCATCTTTCTCAGGCGTCCTTGTTCTGTTCCCTTCTCACTCAAACATGGAAAGAGACTAGCCCGCTTTTGGAGAACCTTAGCCGTCATTTCATTTTGCTAAGCAAGTGCTGCAAATTTATGGTGTCTCTAGATAAGTTTTTTTATGTGTTACTTACTACACTTTAAATGACTATGAACCTATCTCTGCACTGTTTAGGCTGCTTACTGTGCTGGCAACCAAACCAGTTTAGTTTGAGGGTGTGAAGTCCTCTTTTCCTCATAACTGGCATCACCTATCTCTGAGATGCACATTGAGTGTTCCTCCCACCAAACATCTGATTGTCATAAAAAGGGGAAAATAACATTTTCTTCCTGGCTTTAGAAGTTATTATTGGAGCCTTTGAATTAGTGTGTCTATCAGGAGGACAAAGGGGTAGTACCAGCTCTAGCTCTTCCTCTAAAGTCTTTGTAAATAAATAGACAGTGAGCAAGTTCTTGTTCCCAAATCCTGTGCTTGGCCCTCAGGCCCATTCAATGCCCCAAAGGGTTCTTTCTCTCTCTTTTCATTCTTCCTCCTTCTTACACAGTGTAATACCCAGTCAGCCCCAGGATTTGTAGCTGGTTGTAAAAGGGCAAAGGTTTTACATGACTCTAGGCAACAGGAACACAAAAACAAAATTTCCGTCCCCTTGCTCTAGGCAACTGCTAGGCAGAGGGTTGGTTTTTTGTTCTGTTTTGTTTTGGGGTTGGTTTTTGGTTGGGTGTTTTGGGTTGGTTTTTTTTTTTGCTTTGTTTCTGTTTTTTGTTCCTGGAGGCAGTGCCTTTGCTCTTAATTCATTCACATCAACCTGGGAAAATCACACGTACTGCCTGGACGACTACTTTCTCAGGCCTTCAGGTTCAACCCGTTGCTTTGGATAGCTGCTACCTCAATGTTTCCAGCTATCACTGTACAAAGACACATCTCTTGGAGCACCCTCCAGTTAGCTTGAAAGAAGAGCCAGTAGGGTAGCCAGCTGTATAAATCAACGATATGACTGTCAACAGATTAAAGCCTTTTGATGTTGATTATTAACAGTTTTCAACATTGTAAAATGTTGACTCTTTTTTATTACTCCACAAATTCTCATTACTTCCTCACCAGACAGAAGCTTGAGAGTGTGTTTATATAAAACAAGCAACAGGAACTCTGCAATGATACCTGGGCTGATTCACTAGAGACCAAGGAAAAGCAAACATGCCCGAACCCTATCAGGCAACATTAAAAAAATAATAGTTTCTCGGTACTGATTTCTATCCTATCTCCAAAAATGAAGAATTTGGGGAAAAAAAAAAAAAAAAAAGAGAAAGAGGTACAATGAACATTTTGTTTAAATATCTTGGGGTTTGTTTTGTTGTTTAAAGAATTAATCAGCTGCTCCTAAGCCCAGGGGGAGCGTTCCCGAGGCAGAGAGGCACTGCAGAGTGGGTACATGCTGCCCGTGCCATTTGTTTCTTTGCATATGTTCTGGGAGTCGGAGTTCAGAAGCAGGGAAGCGTAGGCTGTCTCAGTGGGTCTATGCCCTGCAGAGCTGTTCCTGGAGAAGTGAAAATAGTTATGGCTGGGGCAGTTAAGCTGGATCTAGACCTGTTTTGAACTGTTGGAGTAGTGCCAAGGACCTGGCTCAACTGATAGATTTTGTTTTCAAGTTGCGCAAGCGCAAGTAACCTGCAAGACTTGATTATTTTTTTAGTACAATGGTTAAGTTCAGATAGGATTATTTAAATAGCAACTACAATAGGACCCATGCAAGCATTTTTCACTTTACCTTAATTGTCCTCCCAGGTGCTGCATCCTTACTCGTAGGCCTTTGGGTTCTGATCTTACAGCTGCTCAAGTGTTTTGACATACTGAACACCACTAAATCTTTAAAGATCCTGCCCACAAGCGGTTTGTGCGTGTGTGTATTCACTTACTCCTTCAGAAAAAACTGCAGATCATATTCATCCATATTATTTTTATTACAAAAAAATAATCAGGTTTCATAATGAACTGAAGAGTAATTTTAGTATGATTGAACTCATGGGGGTAACATTCCCTCCTTCTGCATACTTTTTCATCTTACTGCTCGGTGTACATTTAACTTTTTTTGAAGTTTCTCACACTAGAGAGCTTTTCCTCTCACAGACCTTTTGCAAAGGCTTTGGAACATACTGGTATGGGGAAAATACATATTGAAATACATGACTGTCACTATCTAAAAGGAATTATTAAATTACATTTAAGTGTAAAGAAAATGGCATGTAAGCCAGTTGACAGGGCTAGATTTCTAGCTTTACTAATATAGGAGGGAAGCATATTATATCACATATTTCAGATATTTCAAGGCAAATTTCTCTTTGGTGGGAAAGGCATATATGTACACCAGTCATCTGATACAGAATTAGGCAGAGTTCCTACACAGGGAAACTCCAGACAAAATAACGCTAAAACTAGTCTATGCAAAAAGCTTGTGTTGGCTCATCTAGATTACTTTTTACGCCTACTTAACTAAATACCTTTAAAACACTGTGTTAATATGCAAATACAACATTTACACCTTGTTTCTCAGTGTGTCCACCTGACAGTTCACACCACAGCAGCTAAACTGATGCCAAAATAACTCTAGTTAAACTAGTTCATGATCTGGTCTGCACGCAAAGCTCATGACACAACTAAGAGTAGGATTTAGGAGTAGACTGTTAAAAAAAAAGAGGAGTCAGGAAAGTTCCCTCCTGCATTCCTTAACACTGTGAAACCGTTAAGAATTTACAGGGGCTTTTATCCTTCGCTAAATCCTTATGAATTGATAGTTTATAAAATAAAGGGGCAGAAGGGACAGACTTAATTTTACAAAAAAAGGATGGTCACATGCTATGGCCTATACACCATGGAAATATGAGACCAGTTATATAGATTAATTCTGCTTTAACTGAAGAAACAAAGTCCAAATTATTCCCAGCAGCATTTTGTTGTTCGACCCCCACTGGAACTGATTACATTTTACGACTCCCAGCAGAAGGACCTCTTAATTTCCGAGAAGTTTTATATACACCACGCACCGATGCCGAGCGCTGGACACGATCCGGCTGGCGTTCGAGAAGCAGCACAGCTTGTGGTGCTGCTCTGCGTGCCGCTTCTTCATCGTCACCGGGCCAAACCTGGCGCCTGTAACCCACGAGCTTCAAAGCTTCCACGTGGCTTGGAGCCAAAAGGCACTTCTACCCCATTTCGGCAAAGGCCTGAAAGGTGGAGAGGGCTGTGGGCCTTCTTCAGGCAGGGGGGTCACTGATTTCATGGTGGGCTGCCAGTGCACGACCGCTGTGCCGGGGCTGGTGCCAGCCATTTGGCAACACAGGTCGGACGCCTGGAGGAGGTCGCGGTGATGGACTGTGGGGCCTTTCCGTGGTAGCCGCAGCCCCGCAGCCCGCCCAGGGAGCGTGGTGACTTTCAGCCTGCTGCACAACCCCTGGAAGATGGGTCGGCCAAACGGCGAGGGCTTCCCCTGGAACGCCTCCTC
>NW_009648876.1:7000706-7006947 GCF_000708025.1 Charadrius vociferus | reverse complement strand
CCTCTGCTCCTGCTGCAGGCCCAGCCCAGGCCCTGGCTCGCAGGGCCGGTGCCCAGGCGGCCAAGAGCCTGAGGTGGCGGCCCACCCTGCCAGCCCTGCCTCCTCCCTGTCACCCGCTGCCCGGACTGAGGGACTCGGGGCCCCTTGGCAGATGGATGTCCCCACACCAAGGCCAAACTGCTCGTGGTGTTGGCAAGTGGCGAGAAGGGGCACAAAACCAGCCCGATGTCTGGCCCTGCCTCAGGGAAGGTGGGAGCTGCGCATGGAGCCAGGTGGGGGTTGGTCTCTTCTCCAAAGTAACAAGTGATAGGACAAGAAGAAACGGCCTCAGGTTGCACCAGGGGAGGTTTAGGTTGGCTATTTGGAAAAACTTCTTCACCAAAAGTGTTATCAAGCACTAGAACAGGCTGCCCAGGGACGTGATGGAATCACCATCCCTGGAGGTCTTTAAAAGACTGGTAGGTGTGGTGCTGAGGGACATGGTTTAGTGGTAGCTTGGCAGTGCTGGGTTAATGGTTGGACTGGATGATCTTAAAGCTCTCTTCCAACCAAAACGATTCTATCATTCTGGGAAGCTCCCACTGTCGCCCAGGCACTGCGGCAGTGCCCTGGCTGTTAAACACCAGCGGGAGCGGGAGCGTTTCCGGCCTCCTCCACGCTCATCACAAAACACGCAGTTCCTGAAAGTGTTCTTCTTCCAGATACCACAGTTAGCACCAAACTCTGTCCAAATCCCACTGATGGGCCAGCCTGCAGAGCTGGTGCCCGCTGTGGTGGCAGCGTCGGCCTAACACTAAGAAACAAATTGACAGTAGCGAATAAAGACTTTTCTGGCAGCATTTACTGATTCACACAGTCAGAACGAGCTTTGCCAGCCAAAAGATCACTGCTTCTATTTGCTTCTGCAAAGTCATTTGGAAAGTCACAACTGCTTGTAACCAGGTTTTATGTGAACGTTAAGAAGAATTCGTATGTGTTGGCCTCAGCGATGGGCTGTAGTCACGGGCTGTTGTGGAACTCATTGAGAATCGGACCATCAGCGCAGACCCAAGCTGTGTTTCCTGGCATACCTTTCCCTTTCCTCCTCCCAGTTTTTACGACAAATTGTCTTCCTGCCAGGAGATGGGGGGGGGGGGGGGGAAGTGTTTTATTTCAACTTATGTCAGCTGTTAAACATTTTTATCCAAGCATGTGCGCATGCAATATGCACAAGTATTAGATAATGCTGAGGTTGTAACTCCTTTTGCTGCTAAACACTCAGTTGCACAACAGGCAAGAAATGGAGAATTGAGGTCATGCATATGCCTTGCCACGGTTAAAAACCTATCTACAAAGCAGGAAATTCTCTCACTGAACTTTAGTTTTGTGACAGAGGCACAACACACCCACTCACAGACATTAGAAAACAAAAATCAAGGTAGTTCAAGGCAGTGATGGGAAGGCATGGGCATTTTTAAACCTGATCTGACCTTTTAAGCCTTTCTCCGTCGTACTGACTTGTGTGAGGGTACTTAATGAGATAAGGTATACAAGAACCATCTTGCACGCTTTCTTTTTTTCTCATTATTAGCTGCATTTCTGTCACTGACCTCAAATGAGTCAGTAGTACTAAGTGTAACAGAAAGCTTTTTTCAAAGGAGGGGTCTAACCCATTGCATCCATCAGGGACTAGGCAGAGCTGTAGGTGACCTTTTGTTTTGCCATAAAGGCAGCTTGCAGTTAAAAGTAAGTCTGATTTCTGGGGGAAAACAGAATGTTCAATATGCTGGTTTAAGTGTTACTATCTCTGTAAACATACAATTTTTATGCCATTCCGCAATTATGATAACTAGGGTGTAAACTTTTTAAAAGTATTTTAGCCTGAGATATTTATACCAATTCAACCTTAAACGTGGGTACACTTAGAGATGCATAATCATAAATTGCATCACTAGAAAGTGTTCATATAGAACAATAAACTATGTGGAGTTAAGCATTTTTACAACATTATCTCTATGTCCACGCTGTGGGATTCTACTGAATAAGGTCTCAGGTACTATAACTTTCATGTATGAAGGTGGTCTTAGGATTGTAAAGTCTTGCCTTTGCTTTTTGTTTAGGAACTTCTTGGATGACTGGAAATTACAACTGAAATAGTTTTCAGTTCTTAATTCACAAGTTACTGAATCTTTAACAATTTCATTCTGTCAACTGTTGTGCTAAATTTGTACTGGTAACAGAAAGGTTTACGTTTTCTTCCTTGCTATGAATGCTTAGCAGTAACAATCCTACTAACTTTCCAGCTGTCCTAAGCCTTCCAAAGCCAGCAAGACCAAAGCACACACTGGATTTGAGTTGTTTTTTTCCTTTAGTTCTGCTCTACATGGATGCTTTATATAAACCAAACACATTTAGGAGTGCCTGACTTTTAAGAAATGTCAATATTCTGTCAGCATCTCACTTTCTTTTGGGTGTGAGACCCCAACATGGGCATTGTGAGATAGCCGTGCCCACCTAATGCATGCCTGTCCCTGGATCTGTGAGAGGAGGGAAAATGATCATGTAGGCTGTGCCTCAAGAGCTCTCCTTTTGGGGGATCTCCCTTGAGTATAGTGTTCCCCTAAGGAATATAGTCTGTGGCCATGACGTAGTATGGCGAGCTCCCCACCAGCTTTAGGACTTGGCACGCCAGGCTTGGATCACTCTGCCAGCACCCTGGTAATACAAGCAGTTATGGAAAAGCAGTGTCCTGCAAAAGCATGAAATCAAAACTGCAGCTTATTTTGTATGCAGGGCAAGCTGCCACTTTACTCCAGCCCTTGTCTACCTGGGCTCAAATGGTGGCCAGGGTCTAAGCACATGCAGGAGCATCGTGGTGGGGCCGTTCCACCTGCACGCACCATGACTTGCCTATGTGTTGTCAAGTGGGGAGACACCCAGAGTCCCCGCCAAGCCAAACTGAGGCTCCAGCATCCACTGCCTTCTTCAACTCTGCTCTTATTTGGCATCTACTGTCAGAATAGTGCCTGGATAGTTAATCTCTTTGCTTCATCCTTCCTATAGCCATCTATGCGAGATGAGTAGCAAGACAGAAGAAAATAAGGTGGGGGCCAAAGGATTCTCCTATTAAATGGGTAAGTAAGTCAGAATACTAGTCACAGCCGTGAGTCATTTCAACATTTGTCGAATGAATGACTATGAAAATCCAACACGGTCTCATATTTGAGCAGAATTGTATGTTTCAGATTGGCTCATCACTGTAATCTTTAAATAGCCAGATCAGCTGCAGGGCCAACTTCTCTTCGTGTGCTCCTCAGCAGAAGCTGCACGGCATGGGATCTCTTTCAATACGCAAGCAGGTTTGTCTGATCTCAGTATTACTGAAAAATAATCCACGTTGGGACTGTATAGTTATACAACGAAACCATAAAGTAGCATCCTTGAAATTATTGGTTCTACGCATCAGCTGGACAGAGCGCTGTTCAATATAAGTAATTCAAATAAGATGAATGCAAACTTAATAAATGGTAGGTTAGTATTATGCAGTTCGAGAGTTCTCAGTCTTAAATTTGACTGCATACAGAATATCTTATCGATTCAGATCCAGGTTTCAAGCATGTTGATGCAGGATATTTATAACTGTTCTAAAATGCCATACATCACTCCAGTCATGACAATGTGCGTATGTAGCAAAAGATAGCAAATTCACCCATCATTCATTCAAAATCATTCATCAGTCATCATTCATTCTAAATATTGGTTAGCAATGTGAAATTCAGAATATTTTACTGTCAGAAAATTACAGTAGTGTCAATATTCTTGTATCCTGTGCACTACAACTGTAACTAAGAAAATGCAGTACCAATCCTGTCAGAATTTAAGCTGGTTTCAGAGACACTATTAGGAAATGAACAGTGGTTTCACAACATCATTTTATCGTTTTGTAATCAGGTTAGAGGCCAATCATACATGGTGATCGCTGCGAAGTAGATGAGGTCAGAGTTCCTCCCCACTAGTGTAAGGTTATCAGCTTAAATACCTTTAATAGCCCTTTCTGAGAGGGAAAAAATAGCATATGATTAAAGTAAACTTTAAAAGAACATATCTCTTAATTTCTGGAGTTGCATGGAAATTAAGCATGCAGTATCCATTGAAAGCAGTGAGAACTGTATGTCTAAATCCTATTAAACTGTGAAAAAAAAATGAAGACGATGGAATACCTTTCTGCAGAATAGCTCCAATGACATAAGAAACATCTCAGTGCTCCCTGAGGGCTTTGTTGAGGGATGAGCCCTGCTGTATTGGGTGGTATTTAACCTTAGCAACAGGCAAAGGAGACTCCGGCCATGACTTGCTGCCCTCTGTGATAGCAACAGACTCAAATATTATGCCTGCATTTGCAACCGCGGAATGCCTGGCTTAAAATTATTAAGAAACTACCAAAAAAATGTGACTATATCAGAAATTCACAGACCATAGGGATTGATTCTTTACCTTTGTTTGTGACTCATGTGAAAGCAACAAGTGTTGAACGTGTCCAGCAGCTGCAGAATAAGGAACCTCTTATCCTTGTGACTACAGAACTGCTTTAAAAGCATGTTGAAATACAACTGAGCTAGAATGAAAGAAAAATGAAATGCGTTGTGAAAAATCATCTGTGTATCTCTTCCTTTTTTTTTTTTTTTGACTGAAGTATGTTATTTATAAGTGAGTATGTTATTAAAAACTGAGCATAGCGCTTTACAGCCAGTAAAAGACAATAGACCAAATGTTACTGTTACCCACAGCTGGAGCGGATTGATAAAACCAGCACATTGTCTTTGCTCACATAGTTTAAAGTCTAAATAAAGATATATGATCAAAAGAGTAAATTGGCTCAGCAAGGTGGCGGAGAAAGGGCAAAAGGTAAAAAAAAGCTAAATCGGTAAGTTATAAAATGCGTAATCAGATAAATAAGGTGTTTTTGTTGGGTGCCGTAAGCTTTAAAAAAGTCATCTATGGTTTGTTTGCATTACAGAAATGAAGGATTTTCAAAACAGCGTTTGGAAAGAAAAGGGATGATACTATGCCCTCGAAAGTCTACTCAGTGCATTAAAAGGAGTTGATGCTTACATGTATGTTATACCCCTGGCTCCAGTCAATGGAGAAAAAGGTAGAGATTATTGATATTATGTCATTTGACTGAACAATGCACTAGCAAGCTATCATTTACACAAATAAGTGCATTTTTCACATTTATCCTTTCAACCATATGTTTTTTACAAAAATTAGAGTTGAGAATCTAGCATGTCCTTCAAAGTCCAAGGCAGTTCTTTATGAAGAAATCCAATTAATTTTTTCCCCTAACTCCAGCCAAACCCTGAGAGAATGAAGTGGCAACTTAGGGGAAAAATAAAAAGAACAAAAAAGCAAGCAAGCAAATGGCTAAACATACTCTACAGAAAATAATCACCCAATTGCATGATAATACCGATAAAACTGAGTAAAATTTTTGCTTTTGCATGGTTCCAAGTATATAATTTGGCTAAACATTAGCTATTCCAATATAAAGTTAGGTGTGAATGTAAAGTGGCAACGCTCTAGTAAAATAATTCCATGTGCTCTACTTGTTCCAGAATAACAATAGTCTCATGTGGAAATATTTGGTAATGGATATAGCTGAATAGATATTTTAGAATATCTGGATAGACATTTTGGAGTGTCTTTGTGTAAAGCAGTTCTTCGTGGTTTAAAGACAGGAAGAAAAGATAGGACAAGGAAAGAAATCTGTGATAAAGCAGGGAGCAAGTGAAAAGAAATGAAAAAATTTGCAAATTGTGCGGAGCTTCGAAGGAGCAGCTGGGGGGCTGCCCTGAGCCTGGGCCGACGCTGTCCCTAGGAAATTGTTCTACCTTTGTAAAGCATAGAGACCAAGTGTTTTATAAGATTTCTCGTTCTCAATACAACTATTTTAAAAGTTCTGGGAATGAGAACTGCAGCCTCCCTGGCTAGGGAACTCTGTTTAGTACGGCGGTTAGTGTATAAGTCATCTTTTAAAAAGAAAGCAGCTTCTTTTTCGCCACTTTGCGGCAAAATCCACATCAACAACCCCATTGAATGTCATCAGTAATGCCATTCTTGTACCTTGACTCAAAACTATACTTTCAGTGATGTGTAAAAAACCCCAAATTATTGCAAAAATTAAACACAGTGTAAAAATACAATAAATATTCCCACGGAAGGAAAGTAATCCTCTTCTGATTTCTCAGAATTAATTTCCACT
>NW_009648876.1:6998956-7000649 GCF_000708025.1 Charadrius vociferus | reverse complement strand
GCTGACCTTCTTGGAAGCAGAATCAGAGATTCATGGATTTTAAAGAACATAGCTGGATTCAGAGGTGAAAACTAAATGAACTGCTCCTCTGTATCCTAAGAACATGAAAACATATTGCAACCCTATTACTCAGTGTGGATCTGTTCACTGGAAAATCACTGAGGGAATAATGAGCGGGGAAGAGCAAGAGGAGGAGGAAAAGGTGAGAAGAAAAGAGAAAGAGGGCAAGAGAGAGCAAAAAGGGAAAGGGAATTTGCTTTTGATGTCACAGTTCTATCAACTCATGCATTTTTCATGGGTACCGACTAGCGCTAAAATAATGCTGTGCTGACAATCCAAGCATGAAAAAAATCAGCCAAGTTCCCAAACATCATGATACTGGCTTAAAAATAATGAGATTTACAAAAATTTGAAACTCAAAGCTTTTCTTTCCCTTCTAATTTGTGAGCCTTTTGGGTTCGTATGCTCCAGCTTTTCTCTCAAACTCGAGATTTAGAAATGTAATTATTTTTAAGGAGAGCTGAGGTTTTGATTTAAGCACATCTGCTGAAGAGCCAGAGCTTAAAACAAACTTAAGAGTTGCAAAACCTCACTGTAATCATGAGAGCTGGCGACACTAAATGTCGTAACCATGGCATACTGTACAGTTTTGATGCAAAAGGAACTAAAAATTACCAGATGTTAGATACAAGTGCATTAACTCAAGTTGCATTTGTGCTCTTTGCTAGAAAGTAATTAAAAACTGAAAGTGAAGCCAACTGGCAAATAAACTGGAGGGACTCAGGACTTAAGCTTTTTGGTAGCTCAAGCTTCATATTTTGTAAACTTCATGAGCAGAAGCAAGCATGAACATTTCTCGCTGCTTTTGATTAAAAACTGGTCACTTTTTAAACAAAGTAATTCGTGGGTTGGATGTAAACATTCTTTTAGGTTTTAGTCAGGCTACAGCAGTGTGGATCGCTGCCTTTACTTGCAGAGGTAAAGAAAACCTATGCACAGGTGCAGGAAACAGCACGGGACCTCTATTTGCAGGAACAGCATTTTAAGTTATAAACTTAAACTATTTAAGTATCAGCCCTCAGCTATTATTCACCTCAGTAGTTCTATGGAGTTTCTACAATTATTCTGGAGATTTTTCATACGAGTGCCGGACCTTGCAATGATGAACTAGAATGGACGTGGACTTTCTTTTGGGGTTTTATGTCTTCAAGCTGGCAAGCACTCCTAAGAACACCATTAAATTAACACCCCGCGTTTAATTAGCAATGGCAGTGAAAAGGCATTATCAAAGAAAAAAAAAAAAGGTGAAAAATTAATACACTAGTAAAACCGTGTAGTGATATTTTCAGTGAACTGAGGGGGGGAAAAAAAGAGTGTTAAGGGGCCCATGTACGACTAACTCTTACGCTGATCTTACTTATACGTACTCTCACTTTCAGCAAAATATATCGGTCTGCCCTGTAGGCTCTGGTAGCTGTATGGTCCTCGGCTTTTGGGCTGTCAGCGAGAGAAAAACGTCTCCCGAATCGCCCTGTCAAAACGCCGAAACCGCTGTGGGTCAGCCGAAGGGAAGAAAGAGCCCGCCGGGCGACGCAGGTACTGGGGACAAGTGGGTCTCTCCGGGCTCCCGGCGGCTCCTCGGCGGCGGTTTCGGCAGCGCCGGTAATGCCGGTGGCGGGAGGCGCGGGCGGGC
>NW_009648876.1:6998616-6998930 GCF_000708025.1 Charadrius vociferus | reverse complement strand
GGCCCACCACCCCCCCGCACCGGAGATCTCCGGCTGATAATTCAAAAATGGAGGATGCGCCCTCTCAGCCATTAATTAATAATGTAGCTCGCTGTCTTCCTGTGTGACACACGCTGGAAGGCACCGAGCGGCCAATAAAGATGTAGGGGAGAGCAGGGGAAGGCTCCTCCCCGCAGCTCTTCCTGATTGAGGGCTTGAAGAAGTAGATCAAAAACTTCCCAGGAGCCGGGGGGGGCAGAGGAAAGGGGAGATAAACGCGCCGAGGGGGGATCCGCGCTTCGCACCGGCCGAGCAGCCAGGGCGGCCTCCGGCCA